>NC_090934.1:1131055341-1131358371 GCF_040938575.1 Ambystoma mexicanum | reverse complement strand
CTCCTTCATTAGGGCACCCTACAGAGCTGTCCAACGTCCTCCGAAGAGCTTCACCTTCTGCCCATTGGCACCGGCGTGTGCAGGTACTTTTGAGCACTAGGCTCCACTCTTCGTAGGGATTGGACTACCATCTAGTTAGGGGCCTCAGAAGGCGGACATATCACACGCATTGGTTCGCACTGCCTGTTTTCCTTCCCCTGCAGGTGGATAACATATTTCGTGCTGCTAATGCTGTGAAACTGTGTATTCTGTATATATATTGGGTGGATAGTGTATGTGTTGGTTTAATATCGTTGTATATTGCTGCTTTTACTGTGGTTATTAGTTTCAAGGCCTTATAATAAATGTGTATCTATTTTTGATATAAACAACTGTTTGGAGTAGTTTGTAAGCGCTCTTGCTTTGTGTGCTCACTGCGGGCTTTCAGTCACCCTCACCCCTCTTGAGACCTAGTCTTGACCGCCGCGATCGCTACCTTGATTGGTCTGGCTTGTCCAGAGGTTACCCTGTTCCAAGTAATTAGGTTGGCCTTCTGAACTTCTGCGCCACCAGGACAGAGTTCAGAAATCCGTCTTAACAAATGGGAAGGAGTTGGATATTGCATCTCATGGTTTAGGAAGGGTCTCATGTTTGGAAAGGGAAGGAGTTGGGTATCACATCTCATGTTATAGGGAGGGTCTCAGGTTTGGTATTAGAAGCATTGAGATATCACATCTCATGCTATAGAAAGGGTCTCAGGATTGGAATGGGAAGGAATTGGACATCACATCTCATGCTGTAGGAAGGGTCTCATGTCTGGAATGGGAAATAGTTGGATATCACATTTCATGCTATAAGAAGGGTCTCAGGTTTGTAATGGGAAGGAGTTGGATATCACATCTCATGTTATAGGAGGAGTCTCAGGTTTGGTATTAGAAGCATTGAGATATCACATCTCATGCTATAGGAAGGGTCTCAGGATTGGAATGGAAAGGAATTGGATATCACATCTCATGCTACAGGAAGGGTCTCTGGTTTGCAATGGGAAGGAGTCAGATATCAAATCGCATGCTATAGGAAGGGTCTCATGTTTGGAATGGGAAGGAGTTGGATATCACATCTCATGCTAGAGCAAGGGTCTCAGGATTGGAATGGGAAGGAGTTGGATATAATATCTCATGCTATAGGAAAGGTCTCAGGTTTGGAATGGGAAGGAGTTGGATATCACATCTCATATTAAAGGAAGGGTGTCAGATTTGGTATTAGAAGCATTGAGATATCACATCTCATGCTATAGGAAGTGTCTCAGGATTGGAATGGGAAGGAGTTGGATATCACATCTCATGCTGTAGGAAGGGTCTCAGGTTTGGAATGGGAAGGAGTTGGGTATCACATCTCATGTTATAGGGAGGGTCTCAGGTTTGGTATTAGAAGCATTGAGATATCACATCTCATGCTATAGAAAGGGTCTCAGGATTGGAATGGGAAGGAATTGGACATCACATCTCATGCTGTAGGAAGGGTCTCATGTCTGGAATGGGAAATAGTTGGATATCACATTTCATGCTATAAGAAGGGTCTCAGGTTTGTAATGGGAAGGAGTTGGATATCACATCTCATGTTATAGGAGGAGTCTCAGGTTTGGTATTAGAAGCATTGAGATATCACATCTCATGCTATAGGAAGGGTCTCAGGATTGGAATGGAAAGGAATTGGATATCACATCTCATGCTACAGGAAGGGTCTCTGGTTTGCAATGGGAAGGAGTCAGATATCAAATCGCATGCTATAGGAAGGGTCTCATGTTTGGAATGGGAAGGAGTTGGATATCACATCTCATGCTAGAGCAAGGGTCTCAGGATTGGAATGGGAAGGAGTTGGATATAATATCTCATGCTATAGGAAAGGTCTCAGGTTTGGAATGGGAAGGAGTTCGATATCACATCTCATGTTATAGGAAGGGTCTCAGGTTTGGTATTAGAAGCATTCAGATATCACATCTCATGCTATAGGAAGGGTCTCAGGATTGGAATGTGAAGGAGTTGGATATCACATCTCATGCTATGGGAAGAGTCTCAGGTTTGGAATCGAAGGAGTTGGATATCACTTCTCATGCTATAGGAAGGGGCTCGGGTTCGGTATTAGAACCATTGAGATATAACATCTCATGCTATAGGAAGGGTCTCAGGGTTGAAATGGAAAGGAGTTGGATATCATATCTCATGCTACGGGAAGGGTCTCTGGTTTGGTATTAGAAGCATTGAGATATCACATCTCATGCTATAGAAAGAGTGTCAGGATTGGAATGGGAAGGAGTTGGATATCACATCTCATGCTGTAGGAAGGGTCTCATGTCTGGAATGGGAAGGAGTTGGATATCACATCTCATGCTATAAGAAGGGTCTCAGGTTTGGAATGGGAAGGAGTTGGATATTACATCTCATGCTATAGGAAGGGTCTCAGGTTTGGAATGGGAAGGAGTTGGATATAAAATCTCATCTTATAGGAAGGGTCTCAGGTTTGGTATTAGAGGCATTGAGATATCACATCACATGCTATAGGAAGGGTCTCAGGTTTGGAATGGGAAGGAATTAGATATCACATCTCATGCTATAGGAAGGGTCTCAGGTTTGGAATGGGAAGGAGTTGGATATCACATCTCGTGCTATAGGAAGGGTCTCAGGGTTGGAATGGGAAGGAGTTGGATATCACATCTCATGCTATAGGAAGGGTCCAAGGTTTGGAATTAGATGTATTGAGATATCACATCTCATGTTATAGGAAGGGTCTCTGGATTGGAATGGGAAGGAGTTGGATATCACATCTCATGCTATAGGAAGAGTCTCATGTTTGGAATGGGAAGGAGTTGGATATCACATCTCATGCTATAGGAAGGGTCTCAGGTTTGGTATTAGATGCATTAAGATATCACATCTCATGCTACAGGAAGGGTCTCTGGTTTGTAATGGGAAGGAGTTGGATACCACATCTGATGCTATAGGAAGGGTCTCAGGTTTGGAATGGGAAGGAGTTGGATATCACATCTCATGTTAAAGGAAGGGTGTCAGGTTTGGTATTAGAAGCATTGAGATATCACATCTCATGCTATAGGAAGGGTCTCAGGTTTGGAATGGGAAGGGGTTGAATATCAGTTCTCATGCTATAAGAAGGGTCTCAGGTTTGAAATAGGAAAGAGTTGGATATCACATCTCATGCAACAGGAAGGGTCTCAGGTTTGGAATGGGAAGGAGTTGGATATCACATCTCATGTTAAAGGATGGGTGTCAGGTTTGGTATTAGAAGCATTGAGATATCACATCTCATGCTATAGGAAGGGTCTCAGGATTGGAATGGGAAGGAGTTGGATATCACATCTCATGCTGTAGGAAGGGTCTCATGTTTGGAATGGAAAGGAGTTGGATATCACATCTCATGCTATAAGAAGGGTCTCAGGTTTGGAATGGGAAGGAGTTGGATATCACATCTCATGCTATAGGAAGGGTCTCAGGTTTGGAATGGTAAGGAATTGGATATCATATCTCATGCTACCGGAAGGGTCTCTGGTTTGCAATGGGAAGGAGTTGGATATCTCATCTCATGCTATAGGAAGGATCTCAGGTTTGGAATTGGAAGGAGTTGGATATCACATCTCATGTTATAGGAAGGGTCTCAGGTTTGGTATTAGAGGCATTGAGATATCACATCTCATGCTATAGGAAGGGTCTCAGGATTAGAATGGGAAGGAGTTGGATATCACATCTCATGCTATAGGAAGAGTCTCATGTTTGGAATGGGAAGGAGTTGGATATCACATCTCATGCTATAGGAAGGGTCTCAGGTTTGGTATTAGATGCATTGAGATATCCCATCTCATGCTATAGGAAGGGTCCCAGGGTTGGAATGGGAACGAGTTGGATATCACATCTCATGCTACAGGAAGGATCTCAGGTTTGGAATGGGATGGAGTTGGCTATCACATTTCATGCTATATGAAGAGTCTCAGGTTTGCTATTAGAAGCATTGAGATATCACATCTCATGTTATAGGAAGGGTCTCAGGATTGGAATGGGAAGGAGTTGGATATCACATCTCATGCTATAGGAAGGGTCTCAGGTTTGGAATGAGAAAGATTTGGATATCACATCTCATGCTATAGGAAGGGTCTCAGGTTTGGAATGGGAAGGAGTTGGATATCACATCTCATGTTATAGGAAGGGTCTCATGTTTGGTATTAGATGCATTGAGGTATCACATCTCATGCTATAGGAAGGGTCTCAGGATTGGAATGGGAAGGAGTTGGATGTCACATCTCATGCTATAGGAAGGGTCTCAGGTTTAGTATTAGAAGCATTGAGATATCACATCTCATGCTATAGTAAGGGTCTCAGGATTGGAATTGGAAGGAGTTGGATATCACATCTCATGCTATAGGAAGGGTCTCTGGTTTGGTATTAGAAGCATTGAGATATCACATCTCATGCTATATGAAGGGTCTCAGGTTTGGAATGGGAAGGGATTGGATATCACATCTCATGTTATAGGAAGGGTCTCAGGTTTGATATTAGAAGGATTGAGATATCACATCTCATGCTATAGGAAGGGTCTCAGGATTGGAATGAGAAGGAGTCGGATATCAAATCTCATGGTACAGGATGTATCTCAGGTTAGGAATAGCAAGAAGTCAGATGTCAAATCGCATGCTACAGGTAGGATCTCAGGTTTGTAATGGGAAGGAGTTGGATACCACATATCATGCTATGGGAAGGGCCTCAGTTTTGGTATTAAAAGCACTGAGATATCACATCTCATGCTAGAGGAAGGGTCTCAGGATTGGAATGGGAAGGAGTTGGATATCACATATCATGCTATAGGAAAGGTCTCAGGTTTGGAATGGGAAAGAGTTCGATATCACATCTCATGCTATAGGAAGGGTCTCATGTGTGGAATGGGAAGGAGTTGGATATCACATCTCATGTTATAGGAGGGGTCTCAGGTTTGGTATTAGAAGCATTCAGATATCACATCTCATGCTATAGGAAGGGTCTCAGGATTGGAATGGGAAGGAGTTGGATGTCACATCTCATGCTATAGGAAGAGTCTCAGGTTTGGAATCGAAGGAGTTGGATATCACTTCTCATGCTATATGAAGGGGCTCGGGTTCGGTATTAGAACCATTGAGATATCACATCTCATGCTATAGGAAGGGTCTCAAGGTTGAAATGGAAAGGAGTTGGATATCATATCTCATGCTACAGGAAGGGTCTCTGGTTTGGTATCAGAAGCATTGAGATATCACATCTCATGCTATAGAAAGGGTCTCAGGATTGGAATGGGAAGGAGTTGGCTATCACATTTCATGCTATATGAAGAGTCTCAGGTTTGCTATTAGAAGCATTGAGATATCACATCTCATGTTATAGGAAGGGTCTCAGGATTGGAATGGGAAGGAGTTGGATATCACATCTCATGCTATAGGAAGGGTCTCAGGTTTGGAATGAGAAAGATTTGGATATCACATCTCATGCTATAGGAAGAGTCTCAGGTTTGGAATCGAAGGAGTTGGATATCACTTCTCATGCTATAGGAAGGGGCTCGGGTTCGGTATTAGAACCATTGAGATATCACATCTCATGCTATAGGAAGGGTCTCAAGGTTGAAATGGAAAGGAGTTGGATATCACATCTCATGCTACAGGAAGGGTCTCTGGTTTGGTATCAGAAGCATTGAGATATCACATCTCATGCTACAGGAAGGATCTCAGGTTTGGAATGGGATGGAGTTGGCTATCACATTTCATGCTATATGAAGAGTCTCAGGTTTGCTATTAGAAGCATTGAGATATCACATCTCATGTTATAGGAAGGGTCTCAGGATTGGAATGGGAAGGAGTTGGATATCACATCTCATGCTATAGGAAGGGTCTCAGGTTTGGAATGAGAAAGATTTGGATATCACATCTCATGCTATAGGAAGGGTCTCAGGTTTGGAATGGGAAGGAGTTGGATATCACATCTCATGTTATAGGAAGGGTCTCATGTTTGGTATTAGATGCATTGAGGTATCACATCTCATGCTATAGGAAGGGTCTCAGGATTGGAATGGGAAGGAGTTGGATGTCACATCTCATGCTATAGGAAGGGTCTCAGGTTTAGTATTAGAAGCATTGAGATATCACATCTCATGCTATAGGAAGGGTCTCAGGATTGGAATTGGAAGGAGTTGGATATCACATCTCATGCTATAGGAAGGGTCTCTGGTTTGGTATTAGAAGCATTGAGATATCACATCTCATGCTATATGAAGGGTCTCAGGTATGGAATGGGAAGGGATTGGATATCACATCTCATGTTATAGGAAGGGTCTCAGGTTTGATATTAGAAGGATTGAGATATCACATCTCATGCTATAGGAAGGGTCTCAGGATTGGAATGAGAAGGAGTCGGATATCACATATCATGCTAGAGGAAGGGTCTCAGGATTGGAATGGGAAGGAGTTGGATATCACATATCATGCTATAGGAAAGGTCTCAGGTTTGGAATGGGAAAGAGTTCGATATCACATCTCATGCTATAGGAAGGGTCTCATGTGTGGAATGGGAAGGAGTTGGATATCACATCTCATGTTATAGGAGGGGTCTCAGGTTTGGTATTAGAAGCATTCAGATATCACATCTCATGCTATAGGAAGGGTCTCAGGATTGGAATGGGAAGGAGTTGGATGTCACATCTCATGCTATAGGAAGAGTCTCAGGTTTGGAATCGAAGGAGTTGGATATCACTTCTCATGCTATAGGAAGGGGCTCGGGTTCGGTATTAGAACCATTGAGATATCACATCTCATGCTATAGGAAGGGTCTCAAGGTTGAAATGGAAAGGAGTTGGATATCATATCTCATGCTACAGGAAGGGTCTCTGGTTTGGTATCAGAAGCATTGAGATATCACATCTCATGCTATAGAAAGGGTCTCAGGATTGGAATGGGAAGGAGTTGGATATCACATCTCATGCTGTAGGAAGGGTCTCATGTCTGGAATGGGAAGTAGTTGGATATCACATCTCATGCTATAAGAAGGGTCTCAGGTTTGGAATGGGAAGGAGTTGGATATCACATCTCATGTTATAGGAAGGGTCTCAGGTTTGGTATTAGAAACATTGAGATATCAAATCTCATGCTGTAGGAAGGGTCTCAGGTTTGGAATGGGAAGGAATTGGATATCACATCTCATGCTATAGGAAGGGTCTCAGGTTTGGAATGGGAAGGGGTTGGATATCACATCTCGTGCTATAGGAAGGGTCTCAGGGTTGGAATGGGAAGGAATCAATATCATATCTAATGCTACAGGAAGGGTCTCTGGTTTGCAATGGGAAGGAGTTGGATATCACATCTCATGCTATAGGAAGGATCTCAGGTTTGGAATTGGAAGGAGTTGGATATCACATCTCATGTTATAGGAAGGGTCTCAGGTTTGGTATTAGAAGCATTGAGATATCACATCTCATGCTATAGGAAGGGTCTCAGGATTGGAATGGGAAGGAGTTGGATATCACATATCATGCTATAGGAAGAGTCTCAGGTTTGGTATTAGATGCATTGAGATATCACATCTCTTGCTATTGGAAGGGTCTCAGGGTTGGAATGGGAACGAGTTGAATATCACATCTCATGCTATAGGAAGAGACTCATGATTGGAATGGGAAGGAGTTGGATATTGCATCTCATGCTTTAGGAAGGGTCTCAGGTTTGGAATGGGAAGGAGTTGGGTATCACATCTCATGTTATAGGGAGGGTCTCAGGTTTGGTATTAGAAGCATTGAGATATCACATCTCATGCTATAGAAAGGGTCTCAGGATTGGAATGGGAAGGAATTGGATATCACATCTCATGCTGTAGGAAGGGTCTCATGTCTGGAATGGGAAGGAGTTGGATATCACATCTCATGCTATAAGAAGGGTCACAGGTTTGGAATGGGAAGGAGTTGGATATCACATCTCATGTTATAGGAGGAGTCTCAGGTTTGGTATTAGAAGCATTGAGATATCACATCTCATGCTATAGGAAGGGTCTCAGGATTGGAATGGAAAGGAATTGGATATCACATCTCATGCTACAGGAAGGGTCTCTGGTTTGCAATGGGAAGGAGTCAGATATCAAATCACATGCTACAGGTAGGATCTCAGGTTTGTAATGGGAAGGAGTTGGATACCACATCTCATGCTATGGGAAGGGCCTCAGTTTTGGTATTAAAAGCACTGAAATATCACATCTCATGCTAGAGGAAGGGTCTCAGGATTGGAATGGGAAGGAGTTGGATATCAAATCTCATGCTAGAGGAAGGGGCTCAGGATTGGAATGGGAAGGAGTTGGATATCACATCTCATGCTATAGGAAAGGTCGCAGGTTTGGAATGAGAAGGAGTTTGATATCAAATCTCATGTTATAGGAAGGGTCTCAGGATTGGAATGGGAAGGAGTTGGATATCACATCTCATGCTATGGGAAGAGTCTCAGGTTTGGAATCGAAGGAGTTGGATATCACTTCTCATGCTATAGGAAGGGGCTCGGGTTCGGTATTAGAACCATTGAGATATCACATCTCATGCTATAGGAAGGGTCTCAGGGTTGAAATGGAAAGGAGTTGGATATCATATCTCATGCTACAGGAAAGGTCTCTGGTTTGGTATTAGAAGCATTGAGATATCACATCTCATGCTATAGAAAGGGTGTCAGGATTGGAATGGGAAGGAGTTGGATATCACATCTCATGCTGTAGGAAGGGTCTCATGTCTGGAATGGGAAGGAGTTGGATATCACATCTCATGCTATAAGAAGGGTCTCAGGTTTGGAATGGGAAGGAGTTGGATATTACATCTCTTGCTATAGGAAGGGTCTCAGGTTTGGAATGGGAAGGAGTTGGATATAACATCTCATCTTATAGGAAGGGTCTCAGGTTTGGTATTAGAGGTATTGAGATATCACATCACATGCTATAGGAAGGGTCTCAGGTTTGGAATGGGAAGGAATTGGATATCACATCTCATGCTATAGGAAGGGTCTCAGGTTTGGAATGGGAAGGGGTTGGATATCACATCAAGTGCTATAGGAAGGGTCTCAGGGTTGGAATGGGAAGGAGTTGGATATCATATTTCATGCTACAGGAAAGGTCTCTGGTTTGGTATTAGAAGCATTGAGATATCACATCTCATGCTATAGAAAGGGTGTCAGGATTGGAATGGGAAGGAGTTGGATATCACATCTCATGCTGTAGGAAGGGTCTCATGTCTGGAATGGGAAGGAGTTGGATATCACATCTCATGCTATAAGAAGGGTCTCAGGTTTGGAATGGGAAGGAGTTGGATATTACATCTCATGCTATAGGAAGGGTCTCAGGTTTGGAATGGGAAGGAGTTGGATATAACATCTCATCTTATAGGAAGGGTCTCAGGTTTGGTATTAGAGGCATTGAGATATCACATCACATGCTATAGGAAGGGTCTCAGGTTTGGAATGGGAAGGAAGTGGATATCACATCTCATGCTATAGGAAGGGTCTCAGGTTTGGAATGGGAAGGGGTTGGATATCACATCTCGTGCTATAGGAAGGGTCTCAGGGTTGGAATGGGAAGGAGTTGGATATCATATTTCATGCTACAGGAAGGGTCTCTGGTTTGCAATGGGAAGAAGTTGGATATCACATCTCATGCTATAGGAAGGGTCTCAGGTTTGGAATGGTAAGGAGTTGGATATCACATCTCATGTTATAGGAAGGGTCTCAGGTTTGGTATTAGAAGCATTGAGATATCACATCTCATGCTATAGAAAGGGTGTCAGGATTGGAATGGGAAGGAGTTGGATATCACATCTCATGCTGTAGCAAGGGTCTCATGTCTGGAATGGGAAGGAGTTGGATATCACATCTCATGCTATAAGAAGGGTCTCAGGTTTGGAATGGGAAGGAGTTGGATATTACATCTCATGCTATAGGAAGGGTCTCCGGTTTGGAATGGGAAGGAGTTGGATATAACATCTCATCTTATAGGAAGGGTCTCAGGTTTGGTATTAGAGGCATTGAGATATCACATCACATGCTATAGGAAGGGTCTCAGGTTTGGAATGGGAAGGAATTGGATATCACATCTCATGCTATAGGAAGGGTCTCAGGTTTGGAATGGGAAGGGGTTGGATATCACATCTCGTGCTATAGGAAGGGTCTCAGGGTTGGAATGGGAAGGAGTTGGATATCATATTTCATGCTACAGGAAGGGTCTCTGGTTTGCAATGGGAAGAAGTTGGATATCACATCTCATGCTATAGGAAGGGTCTCAGGTTTGGAATGGTAAGGAGTTGGATATCACATCTCATGTTATAGGAAGGGTCTCAGGTTTGGTATTAGAAGCATTGAGATATCACATCTCATGCTATAGGAAGGGTCTCAGGATTGGAATGGGAAGGAGTTGGATACCACATCTCATGCTATAGGAAGAGCCTCATGTTTGGAATGGGAAGGAGTTGGATATCACATCTCATGCTATAGGAAGGGTCTTAGGTTTGGTATTAGATGCATTAAGATATCACATCTCATGCTACTGGTAGGATCTCAGGTTTGTAATGGGAAGGAGTTGAATACCACATCTGATGCTATAGGAAGGGTCTCAGGTTTGGAATGGGAAGGAGTTGGATATCACATCTCATGTTAAAGGAAGGGTGTCAGGTTTGGTATTAGAAGCATTGAGATATCACAACTCATGCTATAGGAAGGGTCTCAGGTTTGGAATGGGAAGGGGTTGAATATCACATCTCATGCTATAGGAAGGGTCTCAGGTTTGAAATAGGAAAGAGTTGAATATCACATCTCATGCTATAGGAAGAGACTCAGGATCGGAATGGGAAGGAGTTGGATATCACATCTCATGCAACAGGAAGGGTCTCAGGTATGGAATGGGAAGGAGTTGGATATCACATCTCATGCTATAAGAAGGGTCTCAGGTTTGGAATGGGAAGGAGTTGGATATCACATCTCATGCTATAAGAAGGGTCTCAGGTTTGGAATGGGAAGGAGTTGGATATCACATCTCATGTTATAGGAGGAGTCTCAGGTTTGGTATTAGAAGCATTGAGATATCACATCTCATGCTATAGGAAGGGTCTCAGGATTGGAATGGAAAGGAATTGGATATCACATCTCATGCTACAGGAAGGGTCTCTGGTTTGCAATGGGAAGGAGTCAGATATCAAATCACATGCTACAGGTAGGATCTCAGGTTTGTAATGGGAAGGAGTTGGATACCACATCTCATGCTATGGGAAGGGCCTCAGTTTTGGTATTAAAAGCACTGAAATATCACATCTCATGCTAGAGGAAGGGTCTCAGGATTGGAATGGGAAGGAGTTGGATATCAAATCTCATGCTAGAGGAAGGGTCTCAGGATTGGAATGGGAAGGAGTTGGATATCACATCTCATGCTATAGGAAAGGTCGCAGGTTTGGAATGAGAAGGAGTTTGATATCAAATCTCATGTTATAGGAAGGGTCTCAGGATTGGAATGGGAAGGAGTTGGATATCACATCTCATGCTATGGGAAGAGTCTCAGGTTTGGAATCGAAGGAGTTGGATATCACTTCTCATGCTATAGGAAGGGGCTCGGGTTCGGTATTAGAACCATTGAGATATCACATCTCATGCTATAGGAAGGGTCTCAGGGTTGAAATGGAAAGGAGTTGGATATCATATCTCATGCTACAGGAAAGGTCTCTGGTTTGGTATTAGAAGCATTGAGATATCACATCTCATGCTATAGAAAGGGTGTCAGGATTGGAATGGGAAGGAGTTGGATATCACATCTCATGCTGTAGGAAGGGTCTCATGTCTGGAATGGGAAGGAGTTGGATATCACATCTCATGCTATAAGAAGGGTCTCAGGTTTGGAATGGGAAGGAGTTGGATATTACATCTCTTGCTATAGGAAGGGTCTCAGGTTTGGAATGGGAAGGAGTTGGATATAACATCTCATCTTATAGGAAGGGTCTCAGGTTTGGTATTAGAGGTATTGAGATATCACATCACATGCTATAGGAAGTTCTCAGGTTTGGAATGGGAAGGAATTGGATATCACATCTCATGCTATAGGAAGGGTCTCAGGTTTGGAATGGGAAGGGGTTGGATATCACATCAAGTGCTATAGGAAGGGTCTCAGGGTTGGAATGGGAAGGAGTTGGATATCATATTTCATGCTACAGGAAAGGTCTCTGGTTTGGTATTAGAAGCATTGAGATATCACATCTCATGCTATAGAAAGGGTGTCAGGATTGGAATGGGAAGGAGTTGGATATCACATCTCATGCTGTAGGAAGGGTCTCATGTCTGGAATGGGAAGGAGTTGGATATCACATCTCATGCTATAAGAAGGGTCTCAGGTTTGGAATGGGAAGGAGTTGGATATTACATCTCATGCTATAGGAAGGGTCTCAGGTTTGGAATGGGAAGGAGTTGGATATAACATCTCATCTTATAGGAAGGGTCTCAGGTTTGGTATTAGAGGCATTGAGATATCACATCACATGCTATAGGAAGGGTCTCAGGTTTGGAATGGGAAGGAAGTGGATATCACATCTCATGCTATAGGAAGGGTCTCAGGTTTGGAATGGGAAGGGGTTGGATATCACATCTCGTGCTATAGGAAGGGTCTCAGGGTTGGAATGGGAAGGAGTTGGATATCATATTTCATGCTACAGGAAGGGTCTCTGGTTTGCAATGGGAAGAAGTTGGATATCACATCTCATGCTATAGGAAGGGTCTCAGGTTTGGAATGGTAAGGAGTTGGATATCACATCTCATGTTATAGGAAGGGTCTCAGGTTTGGTATTAGAAGCATTGAGATATCACATCTCATGCTATAGAAAGGGTGTCAGGATTGGAATGGGAAGGAGTTGGATATCACATCTCATGCTGTAGCAAGGGTCTCATGTCTGGAATGGGAAGGAGTTGGATATCACATCTCATGCTATAAGAAGGGTCTCAGGTTTGGAATGGGAAGGAGTTGGATATTACATCTCATGCTATAGGAAGGGTCTCCGGTTTGGAATGGGAAGGAGTTGGATATAACATCTCATCTTATAGGAAGGGTCTCAGGTTTGGTATTAGAGGCATTGAGATATCACATCACATGCTATAGGAAGGGTCTCAGGTTTGGAATGGGAAGGAATTGGATATCACATCTCATGCTATAGGAAGGGTCTCAGGTTTGGAATGGGAAGGGGTTGGATATCACATCTCGTGCTATAGGAAGGGTCTCAGGGTTGGAATGGGAAGGAGTTGGATATCATATTTCATGCTACAGGAAGGGTCTCTGGTTTGCAATGGGAAGAAGTTGGATATCACATCTCATGCTATAGGAAGGGTCTCAGGTTTGGAATGGTAAGGAGTTGGATATCACATCTCATGTTATAGGAAGGGTCTCAGGTTTGGTATTAGAAGCATTGAGATATCACATCTCATGCTATAGGAAGGGTCTCAGGATTGGAATGGGAAGGAGTTGGATACCACATCTCATGCTATAGGAAGAGCCTCATGTTTGGAATGGGAAGGAGTTGGATATCACATCTCATGCTATAGGAAGGGTCTTAGGTTTGGTATTAGATGCATTAAGATATCACATCTCATGCTACTGGTAGGATCTCAGGTTTGTAATGGGAAGAAGTTGAATACCACATCTGATGCTATAGGAAGGGTCTCAGGTTTGGAATGGGAAGGAGTTGGATATCACATCTCATGTTAAAGGAAGGGTGTCAGGTTTGGTATTAGAAGCATTGAGATATCACAACTCATGCTATAGGAAGGGTCTCAGGTTTGGAATGGGAAGGGGTTGAATATCACATCTCATGCTATAGGAAGGGTCTCAGGTTTGAAATAGGAAAGAGTTGAATATCACATCTCATGCTATAGGAAGAGACTCAGGATCGGAATGGGAAGGAGTTGGATATCACATCTCATGCAACAGGAAGGGTCTCAGGTATGGAATGGGAAGGAGTTGGATATCACATCTCATGCTATAAGAAGGGTCTCAGGTTTGGAATGGGAAGGAGTTGGATATCACATCTCATATTATAGGAAGGGTCTCAGGTTTGGTATTAGAAGCATTGAGATATCACATCTCATGCTATAGGAAGGGTCTCAGGTTTTGAATTTGAAGGAATTGGATATCACATCTTATGCTATAGGAAGGGTCTCAGGTTTGGAATGGGAAGGAGTTGGATATCACATCTCATGTTAAAGGAAGGTTCTCAGGTTTGGTATTAGAAGCATTGAGATATCACATCTCATGCTATAGGAAGGGTCTCAGGATTGGAATGGGAAGGAGTTGGATATCACATCTCATGCTGTAGGAAGGGTCTCATGTTTGGAATGGGAAGGAGTTGGATATCACATCTCATGCTATAAGAAGGGTCTCAGGTTTGGAATGGGAAGGAGTTGGATATCACATCTCATATTATAGGAAGGGTCTCAGGTTTGGTATTAGAAGCATTGAGATATCACATCTCATGCTATAGGAAGGGTCTCAGGTTTTGAATTTGAAGGAATTGGATATCACATCTTATGCTATAGGAAGGGTCTCAGGTTTGGAATGGGAAGGAGTTGGATATCACATCTCATGTTAAAGGAAGGTTCTCAGGTTTGGTATTAGAAGCATTGAGATATCACATCTCATGCTATAGGAAGGGTCTCAGCATTGGAATGGGAAGGAGTTGGATATCACATCTCATGCTGTAGGAAGGGTCTCATGTTTGGAATGGGAAGGAGTTGGATATCACATCTCATACTATAAGAAGGGTCTCAGGTTTGGAATGGGAAGGAGTTGGATATCACATCTCATGCTATAGGAAGGGTCTCAGGTTTGGAATGGGAAGGAGTTGGATATCACATCTGATGTTATAGGAAGGGTCTCAGGTTTGGTATTAGAAGCAATGAGATATCACATCTCATGCTATAGGAAGGGTCTCAGGTTTGGAATGGGAAGGAATTGGATATCACATCGTATGCTATAAGAAGGGTCTCAGGTTTGGAATGGGAAGGAGTTGGATATCACATCTCATGCTATAGGAAGGGTCTCAGGTTTGGAATGGGAAGGAGTTGGATATCACATCTCATGTTATAGGAAGGGTCTCAGGTTTGGTATTAGAAGCATTGAAATATCACATCTCATGCTATAGGAAGGGTCTCAGGTTTTGAATTTGAAGGAATTGGATATCACATCTTATGCTATAGGAAGGGTCTCAGGTTTGGAATGGGAAGGAGTTGGATATCACATCTCATGCTATAGGAAGGGTCTCAGGATTGCAATGGGAAGGAGTTGGATATCACATCTCATGCTGTAGGAAGGGTCTCATGTTTGGAATGGGAAGGAGTTGGATATCACATCTTATGCTATAAGAAGGGTCTCAGGTTTGGAATGGGAAGGAGTTGGATATCACATCTCATGCTATAGGAAGGGTCTCAGGTTTGGAATGGGAAGGAGTTGGATATCACATCTCATGTTATAGGAAGGGTCTCAGGTTTGGTATTAGAAGCATTGAGATATCACATCTCATGCTATAGGAAGGGTCTCAGGTTTGGAATGGGAAGGAATTGGATATCACATCGTATGCTATAGGAAGGGTCTCAGGTTTGGAATGGGAAGGGGTTGGATATCACATCTCGTGCCAAAGGAAGGGTCTCATGGTTGGAATGGGAAGGAATTGGATATCATATCTCATGCTACAGGAAAGGTCTCTGGTTTGCAATGGGAAGGAGTTGGATATCACATCTCATGCTATAGGAAGGATCTCAGGTTTGGAATTGGAAGGAGTTGGATATCACATATCATGTTATAGGAAGGGTCTCAGGTTTGGTATTAGATGCATTGAGATATCACATCTCATGCTATAGGAAGGGTCTCAGGGTTGGAATGGGAACGAGTTGGATATCACATCTCATGCTACAAGAAGGGTCTCAGGTTTGGAATGGGATGGAGTTGGCTATCACATTTCATGCTATAGGAAGGGTCTCAGGTTTGGTATTAGAAGCATTGAGATATGACATCGCATGTTATAGAAAGGGTCTCAGCCTTGGAATGGGAAGGAGTTGGATATCACATCTCATGCTAGAGGAAGGGTCTCAGGGTTGGAATGGGAAGGAATTGGATATCATATCTCATGCTACAGGAAGGGTCTCTGGTTTGCAATGGGAAGGAGTTGGATATCACATCTCATGCTATCGGAAGGATCTCAGGTTTGGAATTGGAAGGAGTTGGATATCACATCTCATGTTATAGGAAGGGTCTCAGGTTTGGTATTAGAAGCATTGAGATATCACATCTCATGCTATAAGAAGGGTCTCAGGATTGGAATGGGAAGGAGTTGGATATCACACATCATGCTATAGGAAGAGTCTCAGGTTTGGTATTAGATGCATTGAGATATCACATCTCATGCTATTGGAAGGGTCTCAGGGTTGGAATGGGAACGAGTTGAATATCACATCTCATGCTATAGGAAGAGACTCAGGATCGGAATGGGAAGGAGTTGAATATTGCATCTCATGCTTTAGGAAGGGTCTCAGGTTTGGAATGGGAAGGAGTTGGGTATCACATCTCATGTTATAGGAAGGGTCTCAGGTTTGGTATTAGAAGCATTGAGATATCACATCTCATGCTATAGAAAGGGTCTTAGGATTGGAATGGGAAGGAGTTGGATATCACATCTCATGCTGTAGGAAGGGTCTCCTGTCTGGAATGGGAAGGAGTTGGATATCACATCTCATGCTATAAGAAGGGTCTCAGGTTTGGAATGGGAAGGCGTTGGATATCACATCTCATGTTATAGGAAGTTTCTCAGGTTTGGGATTAGAAGCATTGAGATATCACATCTCATGCTATAGGAAGGGTCTCAGGAGAGGTTTGGGAAGGAATTGGATATCACATCTCATGTTATAGGAGGAGACTCAGGTTTGGTATTAGAAGCATTGAGATATCACATCTCATGCTATAGGAAGGGTCTCAGGATTGGAATGGAAAGGAATTGGATATCACATCTCATGCTACAGGAAGGGTCTCTGGTTTGCAATGGGAAGGAGTCAGGTATCAAATCCCATGCTACAGGTAGGATCTCAGGTTTGTAATGGGAAGGAGTTGGATACCACATCTCATGCTATGGGAAGGGCCTCAGTTTTGGTATTAAAAGCACTGAGATATCACATCTCATGCTAGAGGAACGGTCTCAGGATTGGAATGGGAAGGAGTTGGATATCACATCTCATGCTATAGGAAAGGTCTCAGGTTTGGAATGGGAAGGAGTTGGATATCACATCTCATGCTATAGGAAGGGTCTCATGTTTGGAATGGGAAGGAGTTGGATATCACATCTCATGCTAGAGGAAGGGTCTCAGGATAAGAATGGGAAGGAGTTGGATATCACATCTCATGCTATAGGAAAGGTCTCAGGTTTGGAATGGGAAGGAGTTCGATATCACATCTCATGTTATAGGATGGGTCTCAGGTTTGGTATTGGAAGCATTCAGATATCACATCTCATACTATATGAAGGGTCTCAGGATTGGAATGGGAAGGAGTTGGATATCACATCTCATGCTATAGGAAGAGTCTCAGGTTTGGAATCCAAGGAGTTGGATATCACTTCTCATGCTATTGGAATGGGCTCGGGTTCGGTATTAGAACCATTGAGATATCACATCTCATGTTATAGGAAGGGTCTCAGGGTTGAAATGGAAAGGAGTTGGATATCATATCTCATGCTACAGGAAGGGTCTCTGGTTTGGTATTAGAAGCATTGAGATATCACATCTCATGCTATAGAAAGGGTCTCAGGATTGGAATGGGAAGGAGTTGGATATCACATCTCATGCTGTAGGAAGGGTCTCATGTCTGGAATGGGAAGGAGTTGGATATCACATCTCATGCTATAAGAAGGGTCTCAGGTTTGGAATGGGAAGGAGTTGGATATCACATCTCATGTTATAGGAAGTGTCTCAGGTTTGGGATTAGAAGCATTGAGATATCACATCTCATGCTATAGGAAGGGTCTCAGGATTGGTTTGGGAAGGAATTGGATATCACATCTCATGTTATAGGAGGAGTCTCAGGTTTGGTATTAGAAGCATTGAGATATCACATCTCATGCTATAGGAAGGGTCTCAGGATTGGAATGGAAAGGAATTGGATATCACATCTCATGCTACAGGAAGGGTCTCTGGTTTGCAATGGGAAGGAGTCAGATATCAAATCCCATGCTACAGGTAGGATCTCAGGTTTGTAATGGGAAGGAGTTGGATACCACATCTCATGCTATGGGAAGGGCCTCAGTTTTGGTATTAAAAGCACTGAGATATCACATCTCATGCTAGAGGAACGGTCTCAGGATTGGAATGGGAAGGAGTTGGATATCACATCTCATGCTATAGGAAAGGTCTCAGGTTTGGAATGGGAAGGAGTTGGATATCACATCTCATGCTATAGGAAGGGTCTCATGTTTGGAATGGGAAGGAGTTGGATATCACATCTCATGCTAGAGGAAGGGTCTCAGGATAGGAATGGGAAGGAGTTGGATATCACATCTCATGCTATAGGAAAGGTCTCAGGTTTGGAATGGGAAGGAGTTCGATATCACATCTCATGTTATAGGAAGGGTCTCAGGTTTGGTATTGGAAGCATTCAGATATCACATCTCATACTATATGAAGGGTCTCAGGATTGGAATGGGAAGGAGTTGGATATCACATCTCATGCTATAGGAAGAGTCTCAGGTTTGGAATCGAAGGAGTTGGATATCACTTCTCATGCTATAGGAATGGGCTCGGGTTCGGTATTAGAACCATTGAGATATCACATCTCATGCTATAGGAAGGGTCTCAGGGTTGAAATGGAAAGGAGTTGGATATCATATCTCATGCTACAGGAAGGGTCTCTGGTTTGGTATTAGAAGCATTGAGATATCACATCTCATGCTATAGAAAAGGTCTCAGGATTGGAATGGGAAGGAGTTGGATATCACATCTCATGCTGTAGGAAGGGTCTCATGTCTGGAATGGGAAGGAGTTGGATATCACATCTCATGCTATAAGAAGGGTCTCAGGTTTGGAATGGGAAGGAGTTGGATATCACATCTCATGTTATAGGAAGGGTCTCAGGTTTGGTATTAGAAGCATTGAGATATCAAATCTCATGCTGTAGGAAGGGTCTCAGGTTTGGAATGGGAAGGAACTGGATATCACATCTCATGCTATAGGAAGGGTCTCAGGTTTGGAATGGGAAGGGGTTGGATATCACATCTCGTGCTATAGGAAGGGTCTCAGGGTTGGAATGGGAAGGAATCAATATCATATCTAATGCTACAGGAAGGGTCTCTGGTTTGCAATGGGAAGGAGTTGGATATCACATCTCATGCTATAGGAAGGATCTCAGGTTTGGAATTGGAAGGAGTTGGATATCACATCTCATGTTATAGGAAGGGTCTCAGGTTTGGTATTAGAAGCATTGAGATATCACATCTCATGCTATAGGAAGGGTCTCAGGATTGGAATGGGAAGGAGTTGGATATCACATATCATGCTATAGGAAGAGTATCAGGTTTGGTATTAGATGCATTGAGATATCACATCTCATGCTATTGGAAGGGTCTCAGGGTTGGAATGGGAACGAGTTGAATATCACATCTCATGCTATAGGAAGAGACTCATGATTGGAATGGGAAGGAGTTGGATATTGCATCTCATGCTTTAGGAAGGGTCTCAGGTTTGGAATGGGAAGGAGTTGGGTATCACATCTCATGTTATAGGGAGGGTCTCAGGTTTGGTATTAGAAGCATTGAGATATCACATCTCATGCTATAGAAAGGGTCTCAGGATTGGAATGGGAAGGAATTGTATATCACATCTCATGCTGTAGGAAGGGTCTCATGTCTGGAATGGGAAGGAGTTGGATATCACATCTCATGCTATAAGAAGGGTCTCGGGTTTGGAATGGGAAGGAGTTGGATATCACATATCATGTTATAGGAGGAGTCTCAGGTTTGGTATTAGAAGCATTGAGATATCACATCTCATGCTATAGGAAGGGTCTCAGGATTGGAATGGAAAGGAATTGGATATCACATCTCATGCTACAGGAAGGGTCTCTGGTTTGCAATGGGAATGAGTCAGATATCAAATCACATGCTACAGGTAGGATCTCAGGTTTGTAATGGGAAGGAGTTGGATACCACATCTCATGCTATGGGAAGGGCCTCAGTTTTGGTATTAAAAGCACTGAAATATCACATCTCATGCTAGAGGAAGGGTCTCAGGATTGGAATGGGAAGGAGTTGGATATCAAATCTCATGCTAGAGGAAGGGTCTCAGGATTGGAATGGGAAGGAGTTGGATATCACATCTCATGCTATAGGAAAGGTCTCAGGTTTGGAATGAGAAGGAGTTTGATATCAAAATCTCATGTTATAGGAAGGGTCTCAGGATTGGAATGGGAAGGAGTTGGATATCACATCTCATGCTATGGGAAGAGTCTCAGGTTTGGAATCGAAGGAGTTGGATATCACTTCTCATGCTATAGGAAGGGGCTCGGGTTCGGTATTAGAACCATTGAGATATCACATCTCATGCTATAGGAAGGGTCTCAGGGTTGAAATGGAAAGGAGTTGGATATCATATCTCATGCTACAGGAAAGGTCTCTGGTTTGGTATTAGAAGCATTGAGATATCACATCTCATGCTATAGAAAGGGTGTCAGGATTGGAATGGGAAGGAGTTGGATATCACATCTCATGCTGTAGGAAGGGTCTCATGTCTGGAATGGGAAGGAGTTGGATATCACATCTCATGCTATAAGAAGGGTCTCAGGTTTGGAATGAGAAGGAGTTGGATATTACATCTCATGCTATAGGAAGGGTCTCAGGTTTGGAATGGGAAGGAGTTGGATATAACATCTCATCTTATATGAAGGGTCTCAGGTTTGGTATTAGAGGCATTGAGATATCACATCACATGCTATAGGAAGGGTCTCAGGTTTGGAATGGGAAGGAAGTGGATATCACATCTCATGCTATAGGAAGGGTCTCAGGTTTGGAATGGGAAGGGGTTGGATATCACATCTCGTGCTATAGGAAGGGTCTCAGGGTTGGAATGGGAAGGAGTTGGATATCATATTTCATGCTACAGGAAGGGTCTCTGGTTTGCAATGGGAAGAAGTTGGATATCACATCTCATGCTATAGGAAGGGTCTCAGGTTTGGAATGGTAAGGAGTTGGATATCACATCTCATGTTATAGGAAGGGTCTCAGGTTTGGTATTAGAAGCATTGAGATATCACATCTCATGCTATAGAAAGGGTGTCAGGATTGGAATGGGAAGGAGTTGGATATCACATCTCATGCTGTAGCAAGGGTCTCATGTCTGGAATGGGAAGGAGTTGGATATCACATCTCATGCTATAAGAAGGATCTCAGGTTTGGAATGGGAAGGAGTTGGATATTACATCTCATGCTATAGGAAGGGTCTCCGGTTTGGAATGGGAAGGAGTTGGATATAACATCTCATCTTATAGGAAGGGTCTCAGGTTTGGTATTAGAGGCATTGAGATATCACATCACATGCTATAGGAAGGGTCTCAGGTTTGGAATGGGAAGGAATTGGATATCACATCTCATGCTATAGGAAGGGTCTCAGGTTTGGAATGGGAAGGGGTTGGATATCACATCTCGTGCTATAGGAAGGGTCTCAGGGTTGGAATGGGAAGGAATTGGATATCATATTTCATGCTACAGGAAGGGTCTCTGGTTTGCAATGGGAAGAAGTTGGATATCACATCTCATGCTATAGGAAGGGTCTCAGGTTTGGAATGGTAAGGAGTTGGATATCACATCTCATGTTATAGGAAGGGTCTCAGGTTTGGTATTAGAAGCATTGAGATATCACATCTCATGCTATAGGAAGGGTCTCAGGATTGGAATGGGAAGGAGTTGGATACCACATCTCATGCTATAGGAAGAGCCTCATGTTTGGAATGGGAAGGAGTTGGATATCACATCTCATGCTATAGGAAGGGTCTTAGGTTTGGTATTAGATGCATTAAGATATCACATCTCATGCTACTGGTAGGATCTCAGGTTTGTAATGGGAAGGAGTTGAATACCACATCTGATGCTATAGGAAGGGTCTCAGGCTTGGAATGGGAAGGAGTTGGATATCACATCTCATGTTAAAGTAAGGGTGTCAGGTTTGGTATTAGAAGCATTGAGATATCACAACTCATGCTATAGGAAGGGTCTCAGGTTTGGAATGGGAAGGGGTTGAATATCACATCTCATGCTATAGGAAGGGTCTCAGGTTTGAAATAGGAAAGAGTTGAATATCACATCTCATGCTATAGGAAGAGACTCAGGATCGGAATGGGAAGGAGTTGGATATCACATCTCATGCAACAGGAAGGGTCTCAGGTATGGAATGGGAAGGAGTTGGATATCACATCTCATGCTATAAGAAGGGTCTCAGGTTTGGAATGGGAAGGAGTTGGATATCACATCTCATATTATAGGAAGGGTCTCAGGTTTGGTATTAGGAGCATTGAGATATCACATCTCATGCTATAGGAAGGGTCTCAGGTTTTGAATTTGAAGGAATTGGATATCACATCTTATGCTATAGGAAGGGTCTCAGGTTTGGAATGGGAAGGAGTTGGATATCACATCTCATGTTAAAGGAAGGTTCTCAGGTTTGGTATTAGAAGCATTGAGATATCACATCTCATGCTATAGGAAGGGTCTCAGGATTGGAATGGGAGGGAGTTGGATATCACATCTCATGCTGTAGGAAGGGTCTCATGTTTGGAATGGGAAGGAGTTGGATATCACATCTCATGCTATAAGAAGGGTCTCAGGTTTGGAATGGGAAGGAGTTGGATATCACATCTCATATTATAGGAAGGGTCTCAGGTTTGGTATTAGAAGCATTGAGATATCACATCTCATGCTATAGGAAGGGTCTCAGGTTTTGAATTTGAAGGAATTGGATATCACATCTTATGCTATAGGAAGGGTCTCAGGTTTGGAATGGGAAGGAGTTGGATATCACATCTCATGTTAAAGGAAGGTTCTCAGGTTTGGTATTAGAAGCATTGAGATATCACATCTCATGCTATAGGAAGGGTCTCAGGATTGGAATGGGAAGGAGTTGGATATCACATCTCATGCTGTAGGAAGGGTCTCATGTTTGGAATGGGAAGGAGTTGGATATCACATCTCATACTATAAGAAGGGTCTCAGGTTTGGAATGGGAAGGAGTTGGATATCACATCTCATGCTATAGGAAGGGTCTCAGGTTTGGAATGGGAAGGAGTTGGATATCACATCTCATGTTATAGGAAGGGTCTCAGGTTTGGTATTAGAAGCATTGAGATATCACATCTCATGCTATAGGAAGGGTCTCAGGTTTGGAATGGGAAGGAATTGGATATCACATCGTATGTTATAAGAAGGGTCTCAGGTTTGGAATGGGAAGGAGTTGGATATCACATCTCATGCTATAGGAAGGGTCTCAGGTTTGGAATGGGAAGGAGTTGGATATCACATCTCATGTTATAGGAAGGGTCTCAGGTTTGGTATTAGAAGCATTGAAATATCACATCTCATGCTATAGGAAGGGTCTCAGGTTTTGAATTTGAAGGAATTGGATATCACATCTTATGCTATAGGAAGGGTCTCAGGTTTGGAATGGGAAGGAGTTGGATATCACATCTCATGTTAAAGGAAGGTTCTCAGGTTTGGTATTAGAAGCATTGAGATATCACATCTCATGCTATAGGAAGGGTCTCAGGATTGGAATGGGAAGGAGTTGGATATCACATCTCATGCTGTAGGAAGGGTCTCATGTTTGGAATGGGAAGGAGTTGGATATCACATCTCATGCTATAAGAAGGGTCTCAGGTTTGGAATGGGAAGGAGTTGGATATCGCATCTCATGCTATAGGAAGGGTCTCAGGTTTGGAATGGGAAGGAGTTGGATATCACATCTCATGTTATAGGAAGGGTCTCAGGTTTGGTATTAGAAGCATTGAGATATCACATCTCATGCTGTAGGAAGGGTCTCATGTTTGGAATGGGAAGGAGTTGGATATCACATCTCATGCTATAAGAAGGGTCTCAGGTTTGGAATGGGAAGGAGTTGGATATCACATCTCATGCTATAGGAAGGGTCTCAGGTTTGGAATGGGAAGGAGTTGGATATCACATCTCATGTTATAGGAAGGGTCTCAGGTTTGGTATTAGAAGCATTGAGATATCACATCTCATGCTATAGGAAGGGTCTCAGGTTTGGAATGGGAATGAATTGGATATCACATTGTATGCTATAGGAAGGGTTTCAGGTTTGGAATGGGAAGGGGTTGGATATCACATCTCGTGCCAAAGGAAGGGTCTCATGGTTGGAATGGGAAGGAATTGGATATCATATCTCATGCTACAGGAAGGGTCTCTGGTTTGCAATGGGAAGGAGTTGGATATCACATCTCATGCTATAGGAAGGATCTCAGGTTTGGAATTGGAAGGAGTTGGATATCACATATCATGTTATAGGAAGGGTCTCAGGTTTGGTGTTAGATGCATTGAGATATCACATCTCATGCTATAGGAAGGGTCTCAGGGTTGGAATGGGAACGAGTTGGATATCACATCTCATGCTACAAGAAGGGTCTCAGGTTTGGAATGGGATGGAGTTGGCTATCACATTTCATGCTATAGGAAGGGTCTCAGGTTTGGTATTAGAAGCATTGAGATATGACATCTCATGTTATAGAAAGGGTCTCAGCCTTGGAATAGGAAGGAGTTGGATATCACATCTCATGCTAGAGGAAGGGTCTCAGGGTTGGAATGGGAAGGAATTGGATATCATATCTCATGCTACAGGAAGGGTCTCTGGTTTGCAATGGGAAGGAGTTGGATATCACATCTCATGCTATCGGAAGGATCTCAGGTTTGGAATTGGAAGGAGTTGGATATCACATCTCATGTTATAGGAAGGGTCTCAGGTTTGGTATTAGAAGCATTGAGATATCACATCTCATGCTATAAGAAGGGTCTCAGGATTGGAATGGGAAGGAGTTGGATATCACACATCATGCTATAGGAAGAGTCTCAGGTTTGGTATTAGATGCATTGAGATATCCCATCTCATGCTATTGGAAGGGTCTCAGGGTTGGAATGGGAACGAGTTGAATATCACATCTCATGCTATAGGAAGAGACTCAGGATCGGAATGGGAAGGAGTTGAATATTGCATCTCATGCTTTAGGAAGGGTCTCAGGTTTGGAATGGGAAGGAGTTGGGTATCACATCTCATGTTATAGGAAGGGTCTCAGGTTTGGTATTAGAAGCATTGAGATATCACATCTCATGCTGTAGAAAGGGTCTTAGGATTGGAATGGGAAGGAGTTGGATATCACATCTCATGCTGTAGGAAGGGTCTCCTGTCTGGAATGGGAAGGAGTTGGATATCACATATCATGCTATAAGAAGGGTCTCAGGTTTGGAATGGGAAGGAGTTGGATATCACATCTCATGTTATAGGAAGTGTCTCAGGTTTGGGATTAGAAGCATTGAGATATCACATCTCATGCTATAGGAAGGGTCTCAGGATTGGTTTGGGAAGGAATTGGATATCACATCTCATGTTATAGGAGGAGTCTCAGGTTTGGTATTAGAAGCATTGAGATATCACATCTCATGCTATAGGAATGGGCTCGGGTTCGGTATTAGAACCATTGAGATATCACATCTCATGTTATAGGAAGGGTCTCAGGGTTGAAATGGAAAGGAGTTGGATATCATATCTCATGCTACAGGAAGGGTCTCTGGTTTGGTATTAGAAGCATTGAGATATCACATCTCATGCTATAGAAAGGGTCTCAGGATTGGAATGGGAAGGAGTTGGATATCACATCTCATGCTGTAGGAAGGGTCTCATGTCTGGAATGGGAAGGAGTTGGATATCACATCTCATGCTATAAGAAGGGTCTCAGGTTTGGAATGGGAAGGAGTTGGATATCACATCTCATGTTATAGGAAGTGTCTCAGGTTTGGGATTAGAAGCATTGAGATATCACATCTCATGCTATAGGAAGGGTCTCAGGATTGGTTTGGGAAGGAATTGGATATCACATCTCATGTTATAGGAAGGGTCTCTGGTTTGCAATGGGAAGGAGTCAGATATCAAATCCCATGCTACAGGTAGGATCTCAGGTTTGTAATGGGAAGGAGTTGGATACCACATCTCATGCTATGGGAAGGGCCTCAGTTTTGGTATTAAAAGCACTGAGATATCACATCTCATACTAGAGGAACGGTCTCAGGATTGGAATGGGAAGGAGTTGGATATCACATCTCATGCTATAGGAAAGGTCTCAGGTTTGGAATGGGAAGGAGTTGGATATCACATCTCATGCTATAGGAAGGGTCTCATGTTTGGTATTAGAAGCATTGAGATATCAAATCTCATGCTGTAGGAAGGGTCTCAGGTTTGGAATGGGAAGGAATTGGATATCACATCTCATGCTATAGGAAGGGTCTCAGGTTGGGAATGGTAAGGGGTTGAATATCACATCTCGTGCTATAGGAAGGGTCTCAGGGTTGGAATGGGAAGGAATTGGATATCATATCTAATGCTACAGGAAGGGTCTCTGGTTTGCAATGGGAAGGAGTTGGATATCACATCTCATGCTATAGGAAGGATCTCAGGTTTGGAATTGGAAGGAGTTGGATATCACATCTCATGTTATAGGAAGGGTCCCAGGTTTGGTATTAGAAGCATTGAGATATCACATCTCATGCTATAGGAAGGGTCTCAGGATTGGAATGGGAAGGAGTTGGATATCACATATCATGCTATAGGAAGAGTCTCAGGTTTGGTATTAGATGCATTGAGATATCACATCTCATGCTATTGGAAGGGTCTCAGGGTTGGAATGGGAACGAGTTGAATATCACATCTCATGCTATAGGAAGAGACTCAGGATTGGAATGGTAAGGAGTTGGATATTGCATCTCATGCTTTAGGAAGGGTCTCAGGTTTGGAATGGGAAGGAGTTGGGTATCACATCTCATGTTATAGGAAGGGTCTCAGGTTTGGTATTAGAGGCATTGAGATATCACATCTCATGCTATAGGAAGGGTCTCAGGACTAGAATGGGAAGGAGTTGGATATCACATCTCATGCTATAGGAAGAGTCTCATGTTTGGAATGGGAAGGAGTTGGATATCACATCTCATGCTATAGGAATGGTCTCAGGTTTGGTATTAGATGCATTGAGATATCACATCTCATGCTATAGGAAGGGTCTCAGGGTTGGAATGGGAACGAGTTGGATATCACATCTCATGCTACAGGAAGGATCTCAGGTTTGGAATGGGATGGAGTTGGCTATCACATTTCATGCTATGTGAAGGGTCTCGGGTTTGCTATTAGAAGCATTGAGATATCACATCTCATGTTATAGGAAGGATCTCAGGCTTGGAATGGGAAGGAGTTGGATATCACATCTCATGCTATAGGAAGGGTCTCAGGTTTGGAATGAGAAGGATTTGGATATCACATCTCATGATATAGGAAGGGTCTCAGGTTTGGAATGGGAAGGAGTTGGATATCACATCTCATGCTATAGGAAGGGTCTCCTTTTTGGTATTAGAAGCATTGAGATATCACATCTCATGCTATAGGAAAGGTCTCAGGATTGGAATGGGAAGGAGTTGGATGTCACATCTCATGCTATAGGAAGGGTCTCAGGTTTAGTATTAGAAGCATTGAGATATCACATCTCATGCTATAGGAAGGGTCTCTGGTTTGGTATTAGAAGCATTGAGATATCACATCTCATGCTATATGAAGGGTCTCAGGTTTGGAATGAGAAGGGATTGGATATCACATCTCATGCTAAAGGAAGGGTCTCAGGATTGGAATGAGAAGGAGTCGGATATCAAATCTCATGGTACAGGATGTATCTCAGGTTAGGAATAGCAAGAAGTCAGATTTCAAATCGCATGCTACAGGTAGGATCTCAGGTTTGTAATGGGAAGGAGTTGGATACCACATCTCATGCTGTAGGAAGGGTCTCATGTCTGGAATGGGAAGGAATTGGATATCACATCTCACGCTATAAGAAGGGTCTCAGGTTTGGAATGGGAAGGAGTTGGATATCACATCTCATGCTATAGGAAGGGTCTCAGGTTTGGAATGGGAAGGAGTTGGATATCACATCTCATGCTATAGGAAGGGTCTCAGGTTTGGAATGGGAAGGAGTTGGATATCACATCTCATGCTATAGGAAGGGTCTCAGGATTGGAATGAGAAGGAGTCGGATATCAAATCTCATGGTACAGGATGTATCTCAGGTTAGGAATAGCAAGAAGTCAGATTTCAAATCGCATGCTACAGGTAGGATCTCAGGTTTGTAATGGGAAGGAGTTGGATACCACATCTCATGCTGTAGGAAGGGTCTCATGTCTGGAATGGGAAGGAATTGGATATCACATCTCACGCTATAAGAAGGGTCTCAGGTTTGGAATGGGAAGGAGTTGGATATCACATCTCATGCTATAGGAAGGGTCTCAGGTTTGGAATGGGAAGGAGTTGGATATCACATCTCATGCTATAGGAATGGTCTCAGGTTTGGAATGGGAAGGAGTTGGATATCACATCTCATGCTATAGGAAGGGTCTCATGTTTGGTATTAGAAGCATTGAGATATCACATCTCATGCTATAGGAAGGGTCTCAGGATTGGAATGGGAAGGAGTTGGATGTCACATCTCATGCTATAGGAAGGGTCTCAGGTTTGGAATGAAAAGGATTTGGATATCACATCTCATGCTATAGGAAGGGTCTCAGGTTTGGAATGGGAAGGAGTTGGATATCACATCTCATGCTATAGGAAGGGTCTCATGTTTGGTATTAGAAGCATTGAGATATCACATCTCATGCTATAGGAAGGGTCTCAGGATTGGAATGGGAAGGAGTTGGATGTCACATCTCATGCTATAGGAAGGGTCTCAGGTTTAGTATTAGAAGCATTGAGATATCACATCTCATGCTATAGGAAGGGTCTCAGGATTGGAATGGGAAGGAGTTGGATATCACATCTCATGCTATAGGAAGGGTCTTAGGTTTGGAATGGCAAGGAGTTGGATATCACATCTCATGCTATAGGAAGGGTCTCTGGTTTGGTATTAGAAGCATTGAGATATCACATCTCATGCTATATGAAGGGTCTCAGGTTTGGAATGAGAAGGGATTGGATATCACATCTCATGTTATAGGAAGGGTCTCAGGTTTGATATTAGAAGGATTGAGATATCACATCTCATGCTATAGGAAGGGTCTCAGGATTGGAATGAGAAGGAGTCGGATATCAAATCTCATGGTACAGGATGTATCTCAGGTTAGGAATAGCAAGAAGTCAGATATCAAATCGCATGCTACAGGTAGGATCTCAGGTTTGTAATGGGAAGGAGTTGGATATCACATCTCATGCTAGAGGAAGGGTCTCAGGATTGGAATGGGAAGGAGTTGGATATCACATCTCATGCTATAGGAAAGGTCTCAGGTTTGGAATGGGAAGGAGTTCGATATCACATCTCATGCTATAGGAACGGTCTCATGTTTGGAATGGGAAGGAGTTGGATATCACATCTCATGTTATAGGAGGGGTCTCAGGTTTGGTATTAGAAGCATTCAGATATCACATCTCATGCTATAGGAAGCGTCTCAGGATTGGAATGGGAAGGAGTTGGATGTCACATCTCATGCTATAGGAAGAGTCTCAGGTTTGGAATCGAAGGAGTTGGATATCACTTCTCATGCTATAGGAAGGGGCTCGGGTTCGGTATTAGAACCATTGAGATATCACATCTCATGCTATAGGAAGGGTCTCAAGGTTGAAATGGAAAGGAGTTGGATATCATATCTCATGCTACAGGAAGGGTCTCTTGTTTGGTATCAGAAGCATTGAGATATCACATCTCATGCTATAGAAAGGGTCTCAGGATTGGAATGGGAAGGAGTTGGATATCACATCTCATGCTGTAAGAAGGGTATCATGTCTGGAATGGGAAGGAATTGGATATCACATCTCATGCTATAAGAAGGGTCTCAGGTTTGGAATGGGAAGGAGTTGGATATCACATCTCATGTTATCGGAAGGGTCTCAGGTTTGGTATTAGAAGCATTGAGATATCAAATCTCATGCTGTAGGAAGGGTCTCAGGTTTGGAATGGGAAGGAATTGGATATCACATCTCATGCTATAGGAAGGGTCTCAGGTTTGGTATTAGAAGCATTGAGATATCACATCTCATGCTATAGGAAGGGTCTCAGGATTGGAATGGGAAGGAGTTGGATATCACATATCATGCTAGATGAAGGGTCTCAGGATTGGAATTGGGAAGGAGTTGGATATCACATCTCATGCTATAGGAAAGGTCTCAGGTTTGGAATGAGAAGGAGTTCGATATCACATCTCATGTTATAGGAAGGGTCTCAGGTTTGGTATTAGAAGCATTCAGATATCACATCTCATGCTATAGGAAGGGTCTCAGGATTGGAATGGGAAGGAGTTGGATATCACATCTCATGCTATGGGAAGAGTCTCAGGTTTGGAATCGAAGGAGTTGGATATCACTTCTCATGCTATAGGAAGGGGCTCGGGTTCGGTATTAGAACCATTGAGATATCACACCTCATGCTACAGGAAGGGTCTCAGGTTTGAAATGGAAAGGAGTTGGATATCATATCTCATGCTAAGGGAAGGGTCTCTGGTTTGGTATTAGAAGCATTGAGATATCACATCTCATGCTATAGAAAGAGTGTCAGGATTGGAATGGGAAGGAGTTGGATATCACATCTCATGCTGTAGGAAGGGTCTCATGTCTGCAATGGGAAGGAGTTGGATATCACATCTCATGCTATAAGAAGGGTCTCAGGTTTCGAATGGGAAGGAGTTGGATATTACATCTCATGCTATAGGAAGGGTCTCAGGTTTGGAATGGGAAGTAGTTGGATATAACATCTCATTTTATAGGAAGGGTCTCAGGTTTGGTATTAGAGGCATTGAGATATCACATCACATGCTATAGGAAGGGTCTCAGGTTTGGAATGGGAAGGGGTTGGATATCACATCTCGTGCTATAGGAAGGGTCTCAGGGTTGGAATGGGAAGGAGTTGGATAGCATATTTCATGCTACAGGAAGGAAGGGTTTCTGGTTTGTAATGGGAAGAAGTTGGATATCACATCTCATGCTATACGAAGGGTCTCAGGTTTGGAATTAGAAGCATTGAATATCACATTTCATGTTATAGGAAGGGTCTCTGGATTGGAATGGGAAGGAGTTGGATATCACATCTCATGCTATAGGAAGAGTCTCATGTTTGGAATGGGAAGGAGTTGGATATCACATCTCATGCTATAGGAAGGGTCTCAGGTTTGGAATGGGAAGGGGTTGAATATCACATCTCGTGCTATAGGAAGGGTCTCAGGGTTGGAATGGGAAGGAATTGGATATCATATCTAATGCTACAGGAAGGGTCTCTGGTTTGCAATGGGAAGGAGTTGGATATCACATCTCATGCTATAGGAAGGATCTCAGGTTTGGAATTGGAAGGAGTTGGATATCACATCTCATGTTATAGGAAGGGTCTCAGGTTTGGTATTAGAAGCATTGAGATATCACATCTCATGCTATAGGAAGGGTCTCAGGATTGGAATGGGAAGGAGTTGGATATCACATATCATGCTATAGGAAGAGTCTCAGGTTTGGTATTAGATGCATTGAGATATCACATCTCATGCTATTGGAAGGGTCTCAGGGTTGGAATGGGAACGAGTTGAATATCACATCTCATGCTATAGGAAGAGACTCAGGATTGGAATGGTAATGAGTTGGATATTGCATCTCATGCTTTAGGAAGGGTCTCAGGTTTGGAATGGGAAGGAGTTGGGTATCACATCTCATGTTATAGGAAGGGTCTCAGGTTTGGTATTAGAGGCATTGAGATATCACATCTCATGCTATAGGAAGGGTCTCAGGACTAGAATGGGAAGGAGTTGGATATCACATCTCATGCTATAGGAAGAGTCTCATGTTTGGAATGGGAAGGAGTTGGATATCACATCTCATGCTATAGGAATGGTCTCAGGTTTGGTATTAGATGCATTGAGATATCACATCTCATGCTATAGGAAGGGTCTCAGGGTTGGAATGGGAACGAGTTGGATATCACATCTCATGCTACAGGAAGGATCTTAGGTTTGGAATGGGATGGAGTTGGCTATCACATTTCATGCTATGTGAAGTGTCTCAGGTTTGCTATTAGAAGCATTGAGATATCACATCTCATGTTATAGGAAGGGTCTCAGGCTTGGAATGGGAAGGAGTTGGATATCACATCTCATGCTATAGGAAGGGTCTCAGGTTTGGAATGAGAAGGATTTGGATATCACATCTCATGATATAGGAAGGGTCTCAGGTTTGGATTGGGAAGGAGTTGGATATCACATCTCATGCTATAGGAAGGGACTCCTTTTTGGTATTAGAAGCATTGAGATATCACATCTCATGCTATAGGAAGGGTCTCAGGATTGGAATGGGAAGGAGTTGGATGTCACATCTCATGCTATAGGAAGGGTCTCAGGTTTAGTATTAGAAGCATTGATATATCACATCTCATGCTATAGGAAGGGTCTCAGGAATGGAATGGGAAGGAGTTGGATATCACATCTCATGCAATAGGAAGGGTCTCAGGTTTGGAATGGCAAGGAGTTGGATATCACATCTCATGCTATAGGAAGGGTCTCAGGTTTGGAATGGGAAGGAGTTGGATATCACATCTCATGTTATAGGAAGGGTCTCAGATTTGGTATTAGAAGCATTGAGATATCACATCTCATGCTATAGGAAGGGTCTCAGGACTAGAATGGGAAGGAGTTGGATATCACATCTCATGCTATAGGAAGAGTCTCATGTTTGGAATGGGAAGGAGTTGGATATCACATCTCATGCTATAGGAATGGTCTCAGGTTTGGTATTAGATGCATTGAGATATCACATCTCATGCTATAGGAAGGGTCTCAGGGTTGGAATGGGAACGAGTTGGATATCACATCTCATGCTACAGGAAGGATCTTAGGTTTGGAATGGGATGGAGTTGGCTATCACATTTCATGCTATGTGAAGGGTCTCAGGTTTGCTATTAGAAGCATTGAGATATCACATCTCATGTTATAGGAAGGGTCTCAGGCTTGGAATTGGAAGGAGTTGGATATCACATCTCATGCTATAGGAAGGGTCTCAGGTTTGGAATGAGAAGGATTTGGATATCACATCTCATGATATAGGAAGGGTCTCAGGTTTGGATTGGGAAGGAGTTGGATATCACATCTCATGCTATAGGAAGGGTCTCCTTTTTGGTATTAGAAGCATTGAGATATCACATCTCATGCTATAGGAAGGGTCTCAGGATTGGAATGGGAAGGAGTTGGATGTCACATCTCATGCTATAGGAAGGGTCTCAGGTTTAGTATTAGAAGCATTGAGATATCACATCTCATGCTATAGGAAGGGTCTCAGGATTGGAATGGGAAGGAGTTGGATATCACATCTCATGCTATAGGAAGGGTCTCAGGTTTGGAATGGCAAGGAGTTGGATATCACATCTCATGCTATAGGAAGGGTCTCTGGTTTGGTATTAGAAGCATTGAGATATCACATCTCATGCTATATGAAGGGTCTCAGGTTTGGAATGAGAAGGGATTGGATATCACATCTCATGTTATAGGAAGGGTCTCAGGTTTGATTTTAGAAGGATTGAGATATCACATCTCATGCTATAGGAAGGGTCTCAGGATTGGAATGAGAAGGAGTCGGATATCAAATCTCATGGTACAGGATGTATCTCAGGTTAGGAATAGCAAGAAGTCAGATATCAAATCGCATGCTACAGGTAGGATCTCAGGTTTGTAATGGGAAGGAGTTGGATACCACATCTCATGCTGTAGGAAGGGTCTCATGTCTGGAATGGGAAGGAGTTGGATATCACATCTCATGCTATAGGAAGGGTCTCATGTTTGGTATTAGAAGCATTGAGATATCACATCTCATGCTATAGGAAGGGTCTCAGGATTGGAATGGGAAGGAGTTGGATATCACATCTCATGCTATAGGAAGGGTCTCAGGTTTGGAATGGGAAGGAATTGGATATCACATCTCATGCTATAGGAAGGGTCTCAGGTTTGGAATGAAAAGGATTTGGATATCACATCTCATGCTATAGGAAGGGTCTCAGGTTTGGAATGGGAAGGAGTTGGATATCACATCTCATGCTATAGGAAGGGTCTCATGTTTGGTATTAGAAGCATTGAGATATCACATCTCATGCTATAGGAAGGGTCTCAGGATTGGAATGGGAAGGAGTTGGATGTCACATCTCATGCTATAGGAAGGGTCTCAGGTTTGGAATGAAAAGGATTTGGATATCACATCTCATGCCATAGGAAGGGTCTCAGGTTTGGAATGGGAAGGAGTCGGATATCACATCTCATGCTATAGGAAGGGTCTCATGTTTGGTATTAGAAGCATTGAGATATCACATCTCATGCTATAGGAAGGGTCTCAGGATTGGAATGGGAAGGAGTTGGATGTCACATCTCATGCTATAGGAAGGGTCTCAGGTTTAGTATTAGAAGCATTGAGATATCACATCTCATGCTATAGGAAGGGTCTCAGGATTGGAATGGGAAGGAGTTGGATATCACATCTCATGCTATAGGAAGGGTCTTAGGTTTGGAATGGCAAGGAGTTGGATATCACATCTCATGCTATAGGAAGGGTCTCTGGTTTGGTATTAGAAGCATTGAGATATCACATCTCATGCTATATGAAGGGTCTCAGGTTTGGAATGAGAAGGGATTGGATATCACGTTATAGGAAGGGTCTCAGGTTTGATATTAGAAGGATTGAGATATCACATCTCATGCTATAGGAAGGGTCTCAGGATTGGAATGAGAAGGAGTCGGATATCAAATCTCATGGTACAGGATGTATCTCAGGTTAGGAATAGCAAGAAGTCAGATATCAAATCGCATGCTACAGGTAGGATCTCAGGTTTGTAATGGGAAGGAGTTGGATATCACATCTCATGCTAGAGGAAGGGTCTCAGGATTGGAATGGGAAGGAGTTGGATATCACATCTCATGCTATAGGAAAGGTCTCAGGTTTGGAATGGGAAGGAGTTCGATATCACATCTCATGCTATAGGAGCGGTCTCATGTTTGGAATGGGAAGGAGTTGGATATCACATCTCATGTTATAGGAGGGGTCTCAGGTTTGGTATTAGAAGCATTCAGATATCACATCTCATGCTATAGGAAGCGTCTCAGGATTGGAATGGGAAGGAGTTGGATGTCACATCTCATGCTATAGGAAGAGTCTCAGGTTTGGAATCGAAGGAGTTGGATATCACTTCTCATGCTATAGGAAGGGGCTCGGGTTCGGTATTAGAACCATTGAGATATCACATCTCATGCTATAGGAAGGGTCTCAAGGTTGAAATGGAAAGGAGTTGGATATCATATCTCATGCTACAGGAAGGGTCTCTTGTTTGGTATCAGAAGCATTGAGATATCACATCTCATGCTATAGAAAGGGTCTCAGGATTGGAATGGGAAGGAGTTGGATATCACATCTCATGCTGTAAGAAGGGTATCATGTCTGGAATGGGAAGGAATTGGATATCACATCTCATGCTATAAGAAGGGTCTCAGGTTTGGAATGGGAAGGAGTTGGATATCACATCTCATGTTATCGTAAGGGTCTCAGGTTTGGTATTAGAAGCATTGAGATATCAAATCTCATGCTGTAGGAAGGGTCTCAGGTTTGGAATGGGAAGGAATTGGATATCACATCTCATGCTATAGGAAGGGTCTCAGGTTTGGTATTAGAAGCATTAAGATATCACATCTCATGCTATAGGAAGGGTCTCAGGATTGGAATGGGAAGGAGTTGGATATCACATATCATGCTAGATGAAGGGTCTCAGGATTGGAATTGGGAAGGAGTTGGATATCACATCTCATGCTATAGGAAAGGTCTCAGGTTTGGAATGAGAAGGAGTTCGATATCACATCTCATGTTATAGGAAGGGTCTCAGGTTTGGTATTAGAAGCATTCAGATATCACATCTCATGCTATAGGAAGGGTCTCAGGATTGGAATGGGAAGGAGTTGGATATCACATCTCATGCTATGGGAAGAGTCTCAGGTTTGGAATCGAAGGAGTTGGATATCACTTCTCATGCTATAGGAAGGGGCTCGGGTTCGGTATTAGAACCATTGAGATATCACACCTCATGCTACAGGAAGGGTCTCAGGTTTGAAATGGAAAGGAGTTGGATATCATATCTCATGCTAAGGGAAGGGTCTCTGGTTTGGTATTAGAAGCATTGAGATATCACATCTCATGCTATAGAAAGAGTGTCAGGATTGGAATGGGAAGGAGTTGGATATCACATCTCATGCTGTAGGAAGGGTCTCATGTCTGCAATGGGAAGGAGTTGGATATCACATCTCATGCTATAAGAAGGGTCTCAGGTTTCGAATGGGAAGGAGTTGGATATTACATCTCATGCTATAGGAAGGGTCTCAGGTTTGGAATGGGAAGTAGTTGGATATAACATCTCATTTTATAGGAAGGGTCTCAGGTTTGGTATTAGAGGCATTGAGATATCACATCACATGCTATAGGAAGGGTCTCAGGTTTGGAATGGGAAGGGGTTGGATATCACATCTCGTGCTATAGGAAGGGTCTCAGGGTTGGAATGGGAAGGAGTTGGATATCATATTTCATGCTACAGGAAGGAAGGGTTTCTGGTTTGTAATGGGAAGAAGTTGGATATCACATCTCATGCTATACGAAGGGTCTCAGGTTTGGAATTAGAAGCATTGAATATCACATTTCATGTTATAGGAAGGGTCTCTGGATTGGAATGGGAAGGAGTTGGATATCACATCTCATGCTATAGGAAGAGTCTCATGTTTGGAATGGGAAGGAGTTGGATATCACATCTCATGCTATAGGAAGGGTCTCAGGTTTGGAATGGGAAGGGGTTGAATATCACATCTCGTGCTATAGGAAGGGTCTCAGGGTTGGAATGGGAAGGAATTGGATATCATATCTAATGCTACAGGAAGGGTCTCTGGTTTGCAATGGGAAGGAGTTGGATATCACATCTCATGCTATAGGAAGGATCTCAGGTTTGGAATTGGAAGGAGTTGGATATCACATCTCATGTTATAGGAAGGGTCTCAGGTTTGGTATTAGAAGCATTGAGATATCACATCTCATGCTATAGGAAGGGTCTCAGGATTGGAATGGGAAGGAGTTGGATATCACATATCATGCTATAGGAAGAGTCTCAGGTTTGGTATTAGATGCATTGAGATATCACATCTCATGCTATTGGAAGGGTCTCAGGGTTGGAATGGGAACGAGTTGAATATCACATCTCATGCTATAGGAAGAGACTCAGGATTGGAATGGTAAGGAGTTGGATATTGCATCTCATGCTTTAGGAAGGGTCTCAGGTTTGGAATGGGAAGGAGTTGGGTATCACATCTCATGTTATAGGAAGGGTCTCAGGTTTGGTATTAGAGGCATTGAGATATCACATCTCATGCTATAGGAAGGGTCTCAGGACTAGAATGGGAAGGAGTTGGATATCACATCTCATGCTATAGGAAGAGTCTCATGTTTGGAATGGGAAGGAGTTGGATATCACATCTCATGCTATAGGAATGGTCTCAGGTTTGGTATTAGATGCATTGAGATATCACATCTCATGCTATAGGAAGGGTCTCAGGGTTGGAATGGGAACGAGTTGGATATCACATCTCATGCTACAGGAAGGATCTTAGGTTTGGAATGGGATGGAGTTGGCTATCACATTTCATGCTATGTGAAGTGTCTCAGGTTTGCTATTAGAAGCATTGAGATATCACATCTCATGTTATAGGAAGGGTCTCAGGCTTGGAATGGGAAGGAGTTGGATATCACATCTCATGCTATAGGAAGGGTCTCCTTTTTGGTATTAGAAGCATTGAGATATCACATCTCATGCTATAGGAAGGGTCTCAGGATTGGAATGGGAAGGAGTTGGATGTCACATCTCATGCTATAGGAAGGGTCTCAGGTTTAGTATTAGAAGCATTGAGATATCACATCTCATGCTATAGGAAGGGTCTCAGGATTGGAATGGGAAGGAGTTGGATATCACATCTCATGCTATAGGAAGGGTCTCAGGTTTGGAATGGCAAGGAGTTGGATATCACATCTCATGCTATAGGAAGGGTCTCTGGTTTGGTATTAGAAGCATTGAGATATCACATCTCATGCTATATGAAGGGTCTCAGGTTTGGAATGAGAAGGGATTGGATATCACATCTCATGTTATAGGAAGGGTCTCAGGTTTGATTTTAGAAGGATTGAGATATCACATCTCATGCTATAGGAAGGGTCTCAGGATTGGAATGAGAAGGAGTCGGATATCAAATCTCATGGTACAGGATGTATCTCAGGTTAGGAATAGCAAGAAGTCAGATATCAAATCGCATGCTACAGGTAGGATCTCAGGTTTGTAATGGGAAGGAGTTGGATACCACATCTCATGCTGTAGGAAGGGTCTCATGTCTGGAATGGGAAGGAGTTGGATATCACATCTCATGCTATAGGAAGGGTCTCATGTTTGGTATTAGAAGCATTGAGATATCACATCTCATGCTATAGGAAGGGTCTCAGGATTGGAATGGGAAGGAGTTGGATATCACATCTCATGCTATAGGAAGGGTCTCAGGTTTGGAATGGGAAGGAATTGGATATCACATCTCATGCTATAGGAAGGGTCTCAGGTTTGGAATGAAAAGGATTTGGATATCACATCTCATGCTATAGGAAGGGTCTCAGGTTTGGAATGGGAAGGAGTTGGATATCACATCTCATGCTATAGGAAGGGTCTCATGTTTGGTATTAGAAGCATTGAGATATCACATCTCATGCTATAGGAAGGGTCTCAGGATTGGAATGGGAAGGAGTTGGATGTCACATCTCATGCTATAGGAAGGGTCTCAGGTTTGGAATGAAAAGGATTTGGATATCACATCTCATGCCATAGGAAGGGTCTCAGGTTTGGAATGGGAAGGAGTCGGATATCACATCTCATGCTATAGGAAGGGTCTCATGTTTGGTATTAGAAGCATTGAGATATCACATCTCATGCTATAGGAAGGGTCTCAGGATTGGAATGGGAAGGAGTTGGATGTCACATCTCATGCTATAGGAAGGGTCTCAGGTTTAGTATTAGAAGCATTGAGATATCACATCTCATGCTATAGGAAGGGTCTCAGGATTGGAATGGGAAGGAGTTGGATATCACATCTCATGCTATAGGAAGGGTCTTAGGTTTGGAATGGCAAGGAGTTGGATATCACATCTCATGCTATAGGAAGGGTCTCTGGTTTGGTATTAGAAGCATTGAGATATCACATCTCATGCTATATGAAGGGTCTCAGGTTTGGAATGAGAAGGGATTGGATATCACGTTATAGGAAGGGTCTCAGGTTTGATATTAGAAGGATTGAGATATCACATCTCATGCTATAGGAAGGGTCTCAGGATTGGAATGAGAAGGAGTCGGATATCAAATCTCATGGTACAGGATGTATCTCAGGTTAGGAATAGCAAGAAGTCAGATATCAAATCGCATGCTACAGGTAGGATCTCAGGTTTGTAATGGGAAGGAGTTGGATATCACATCTCATGCTAGAGGAAGGGTCTCAGGATTGGAATGGGAAGGAGTTGGATATCACATCTCATGCTATAGGAAAGGTCTCAGGTTTGGAATGGGAAGGAGTTCGATATCACATCTCATGCTATAGGAGCGGTCTCATGTTTGGAATGGGAAGGAGTTGGATATCACATCTCATGTTATAGGAGGGGTCTCAGGTTTGGTATTAGAAGCATTCAGATATCACATCTCATGCTATAGGAAGCGTCTCAGGATTGGAATGGGAAGGAGTTGGATGTCACATCTCATGCTATAGGAAGAGTCTCAGGTTTGGAATCGAAGGAGTTGGATATCACTTCTCATGCTATAGGAAGGGGCTCGGGTTCGGTATTAGAACCATTGAGATATCACATCTCATGCTATAGGAAGGGTCTCAAGGTTGAAATGGAAAGGAGTTGGATATCATATCTCATGCTACAGGAAGGGTCTCTTGTTTGGTATCAGAAGCATTGAGATATCACATCTCATGCTATAGAAAGGGTCTCAGGATTGGAATGGGAAGGAGTTGGATATCACATCTCATGCTGTAAGAAGGGTATCATGTCTGGAATGGGAAGGAATTGGATATCACATCTCATGCTATAAGAAGGGTCTCAGGTTTGGAATGGGAAGGAGTTGGATATCACATCTCATGTTATCGTAAGGGTCTCAGGTTTGGTATTAGAAGCATTGAGATATCAAATCTCATGCTGTAGGAAGGGTCTCAGGTTTGGAATGGGAAGGAATTGGATATCACATCTCATGCTATAGGAAGGGTCTCAGGTTTGGTATTAGAAGCATTAAGATATCACATCTCATGCTATAGGAAGGGTCTCAGGATTGGAATGGGAAGGAGTTGGATATCACATATCATGCTAGATGAAGGGTCTCAGGATTGGAATTGGGAAGGAGTTGGATATCACATCTCATGCTATAGGAAAGGTCTCAGGTTTGGAATGAGAAGGAGTTCGATATCACATCTCATGTTATAGGAAGGGTCTCAGGTTTGGTATTAGAAGCATTCAGATATCACATCTCATGCTATAGGAAGGGTCTCAGGATTGGAATGGGAAGGAGTTGGATATCACATCTCATGCTATGGGAAGAGTCTCAGGTTTGGAATCGAAGGAGTTGGATATCACTTCTCATGCTATAGGAAGGGGCTCGGGTTCGGTATTAGAACCATTGAGATATCACACCTCATGCTACAGGAAGGGTCTCAGGTTTGAAATGGAAAGGAGTTGGATATCATATCTCATGCTAAGGGAAGGGTCTCTGGTTTGGTATTAGAAGCATTGAGATATCACATCTCATGCTATAGAAAGAGTGTCAGGATTGGAATGGGAAGGAGTTGGATATCACATCTCATGCTGTAGGAAGGGTCTCATGTCTGCAATGGGAAGGAGTTGGATATCACATCTCATGCTATAAGAAGGGTCTCAGGTTTCGAATGGGAAGGAGTTGGATATTACATCTCATGCTATAGGAAGGGTCTCAGGTTTGGAATGGGAAGTAGTTGGATATAACATCTCATTTTATAGGAAGGGTCTCAGGTTTGGTATTAGAGGCATTGAGATATCACATCACATGCTATAGGAAGGGTCTCAGGTTTGGAATGGGAAGGGGTTGGATATCACATCTCGTGCTATAGGAAGGGTCTCAGGGTTGGAATGGGAAGGAGTTGGATATCATATTTCATGCTACAGGAAGGAAGGGTTTCTGGTTTGTAATGGGAAGAAGTTGGATATCACATCTCATGCTATACGAAGGGTCTCAGGTTTGGAATTAGAAGCATTGAATATCACATTTCATGTTATAGGAAGGGTCTCTGGATTGGAATGGGAAGGAGTTGGATATCACATCTCATGCTATAGGAAGAGTCTCATGTTTGGAATGGGAAGGAGTTGGATATCACATCTCATGCTATAGGAAGGGTCTCAGGTTTGGAATGGGAAGGGGTTGAATATCACATCTCGTGCTATAGGAAGGGTCTCAGGGTTGGAATGGGAAGGAATTGGATATCATATCTAATGCTACAGGAAGGGTCTCTGGTTTGCAATGGGAAGGAGTTGGATATCACATCTCATGCTATAGGAAGGATCTCAGGTTTGGAATTGGAAGGAGTTGGATATCACATCTCATGTTATAGGAAGGGTCTCAGGTTTGGTATTAGAAGCATTGAGATATCACATCTCATGCTATAGGAAGGGTCTCAGGATTGGAATGGGAAGGAGTTGGATATCACATATCATGCTATAGGAAGAGTCTCAGGTTTGGTATTAGATGCATTGAGATATCACATCTCATGCTATTGGAAGGGTCTCAGGGTTGGAATGGGAACGAGTTGAATATCACATCTCATGCTATAGGAAGAGACTCAGGATTGGAATGGTAAGGAGTTGGATATTGCATCTCATGCTTTAGGAAGGGTCTCAGGTTTGGAATGGGAAGGAGTTGGGTATCACATCTCATGTTATAGGAAGGGTCTCAGGTTTGGTATTAGAGGCATTGAGATATCACATCTCATGCTATAGGAAGGGTCTCAGGACTAGAATGGGAAGGAGTTGGATATCACATCTCATGCTATAGGAAGAGTCTCATGTTTGGAATGGGAAGGAGTTGGATATCACATCTCATGCTATAGGAATGGTCTCAGGTTTGGTATTAGATGCATTGAGATATCACATCTCATGCTATAGGAAGGGTCTCAGGGTTGGAATGGGAACGAGTTGGATATCACATCTCATGCTACAGGAAGGATCTTAGGTTTGGAATGGGATGGAGTTGGCTATCACATTTCATGCTATGTGAAGTGTCTCAGGTTTGCTATTAGAAGCATTGAGATATCACATCTCATGTTATAGGAAGGGTCTCAGGCTTGGAATGGGAAGGAGTTGGATATCACATCTCATGCTATAGGAAGGGTCTCAGGTTTGGAATGAGAAGGATTTGGATATCACATCTCATGATATAGGAAGGGTCTCAGGTTTGGATTGGGAAGGAGTTGGATATCACATCTCATGCTATAGGAAGGGTCTCCTTTTTGGTATTAGAAGCATTGAGATATCACATCTCATGCTATAGGAAGGGTCTCAGGATTGGAATGGGAAGGAGTTGGATGTCACATCTCATGCTATAGGAAGGGTCTCAGGTTTAGTATTAGAAGCATTGAGATATCACATCTCATGCTATAGGAAGGGTCTCAGGATTGGAATGGGAAGGAGTTGGATATCACATCTCATGCAATAGGAAGGGTCTCAGGTTTGGAATGGCAAGGAGTTGGATATCACATCTCATGCTATAGGAAGGGTCTCAGGTTTGGAATGGGAAGGAGTTGGATATCACATCTCATGTTATAGGAAGGGTCTCAGATTTGGTATTAGAAGCATTGAGATATCACATCTCATGCTATAGGAAGGGTCTCAGGACTAGAATGGGAAGGAGTTGGATATCACATCTCATGCTATAGGAAGAGTCTCATGTTTGGAATGGGAAGGAGTTGGATATCACATCTCATGCTATAGGAATGGTCTCAGGTTTGGTATTAGATGCATTGAGATATCACATCTCATGCTATAGGAAGGGTCTCAGGGTTGGAATGGGAACGAGTTGGATATCACATCTCATGCTACAGGAAGGATCTTAGGTTTGGAATGGGATGGAGTTGGCTATCACATTTCATGCTATGTGAAGGGTCTCAGGTTTGCTATTAGAAGCATTGAGATATCACATCTCATGTTATAGGAAGGGTCTCAGGCTTGGAATGGGAAGGAGTTGGATATCACATCTCATGCTATAGGAAGGGTCTCAGGTTTGGAATGAGAAGGATTTGGATATCACATCTCATGATATAGGAAGGGTCTCAGGTTTGGATTGGGAAGGAGTTGGATATCACATCTCATGCTATAGGAAGGGTCTCCTTTTTGGTATTAGAAGCATTGAGATATCACATCTCATGCTATAGGAAGGGTCTCAGGATTGGAATGGGAAGGAGTTGGATGTCACATCTCATGCTATAGGAAGGGTCTCAGGTTTAGTATTAGAAGCATTGAGATATCACATCTCATGCTATAGGAAGGGTCTCAGGATTGGAATGGGAAGGAGTTGGATATCACATCTCATGCTATAGGAAGGGTCTCAGGTTTGGAATGGCAAGGAGTTGGATATCACATCTCATGCTATAGGAAGGGTCTCTGGTTTGGTATTAGAAGCATTGAGATATCACATCTCATGCTATATGAAGGGTCTCAGGTTTGGAATGAGAAGGGATTGGATATCACATCTCATGTTATAGGAAGGGTCTCAGGTTTGATTTTAGAAGGATTGAGATATCACATCTCATGCTATAGGAAGGGTCTCAGGATTGGAATGAGAAGGAGTCGGATATCAAATCTCATGGTACAGGATGTATCTCAGGTTAGGAATAGCAAGAAGTCAGATATCAAATCGCATGCTACAGGTAGGATCTCAGGTTTGTAATGGGAAGGAGTTGGATACCACATCTCATGCTGTAGGAAGGGTCTCATGTCTGGAATGGGAAGGAATTGGATATCACATCTCACGCTATAAGAAGGGTCTCAGGTTTGGAATGGGAAGGAATTGGATATCACATCTCATGCTATAGGAAGGGTCTCAGGTTTGGAATGAAAAGGATTTGGATATCACATCTCATGCTATAGGAAGGGTCTCAGGTTTGGAATGGGAAGGAGTTGGATATCACATCTCATGCTATAGGAAGGGTCTCATGTTTGGTATTAGAAGCATTGAGATATCACATCTCATGCTATAGGAAGGGTCTCAGGATTGGAATGGGAAGGAGTTGGATGTCACATCTCATGCTATAGGAAGGGTCTCAGGTTTGGAATGAAAAGGATTTGGATATCACATCTCATGCTATAGGAAGGGTCTCAGGTTTGGAATGGGAAGGAGTTGGATATCACATCTCATGCTATAGGAAGGGTCTCATGTTTGGTATTAGAAGCATTGAGATATCACATCTCATGCTATAGGAAGGGTCTCAGGATTGGAATGGGAAGGAGTTGGATGTCACATCTCATGCTATAGGAAGGGTCTCAGGTTTAGTATTAGAAGCATTGAGATATCACATCTCATGCTATAGGAAGGGTCTCAGGATTGGAATGGGAAGGAGTTGGATATCACATCTCATGCTATAGGAAGGGTCTTAGGTTTGGAATGGCAAGGAGTTGGATATCACATCTCATGCTATAGGAAGGGTCTCTGGTTTGGTATTAGAAGCATTGAGATATCACATCTCATGCTATATGAAGGGTCTCAGGTTTGGAATGAGAAGGGATTGGATATCACGTTATAGGAAGGGTCTCAGGTTTGATATTAGAAGGATTGAGATATCACATCTCATGCTATAGGAAGGGTCTCAGGATTGGAATGAGAAGGAGTCGGATATCAAATCTCATGGTACAGGATGTATCTCAGGTTAGGAATAGCAAGAAGTCAGATATCAAATCGCATGCTACAGGTAGGATCTCAGGTTTGTAATGGGAAGGAGTTGGATACCACATCTCATGCTGTAGGAAGGGTCTCATGTCTGGAATGGGAAGGAATTGGATATCACATCTCACGCTATAAGAAGGGTCTCAGGTTTGGAATGGGAAGGAATTGGATATCACATCTCATGCTATAGGAAGGGTCTCAGGTTTGGAATGGGAAGGAGTTGGATATCACATCTCATGCTATAGGAAGGGTCTCATGTTTGGTATTAGAAGCATTGAGATATCACATCTCATGCTATAGGAAGGGTCTCAGGATTGGAATGGGAAGGAGTTGGATGTCACATCTCATGCTATAGGAAGGGTCTCAGGTTTGGAATGAAAAGGATTTGGATATCACATCTCATGCTATAGGAAGGGTCTCAGGTTTGGAATGGGAAGGAGTTGGATATCACATCTCATGCTATAGGAAGGGTCTCATGTTTGGTATTAGAAGCATTGAGATATCACATCTCATGCTATAGGAAGGGTCTCAGGATTGGAATGGGAAGGAGTTGGATGTCACATCTCATGCTATAGGAAGGGTCTCAGGTTTAGTATTAGAAGCATTGAGATATCACATCTCATGCTATAGGAAGGGTCTCAGGATTGGAATGGGAAGGAGTTGGATATCACATCTCATGCTATAGGAAGGGTCTTAGGTTTGGAATGGCAAGGAGTTGGATATCACATCTCATGCTATAGGAAGGGTCTCTGGTTTGGTATTAGAAGCATTGAGATATCACATCTCATGCTATATGAAGGGTCTCAGGTTTGGAATGAGAAGGGATTGGATATCACGTTATAGGAAGGGTCTCAGGTTTGATATTAGAAGGATTGAGATATCACATCTCATGCTATAGGAAGGGTCTCAGGATTGGAATGAGAAGGAGTCGGATATCAAATCTCATGGTACAGGATGTATCTCAGGTTAGGAATAGCAAGAAGTCAGATGTCACATCGCATGCTACAGGTAGGATCTCAGGTTTGTAATGGGAAGGAGTTGGATATCACATCTCATGCTATAGGAAGGGTCTCAGGTTTGGAATGGGAAGGAGTTGGTTATCACATCTCATGCTATAGGAAGGGTCTCTTGTTTGGTATCAGAAGCATTGAGATATCACATCTCATGCTATAGAAAGGGTCTCAGGATTGGAATGGGAAGGAGTTGGATATCACATCTCATGCTGTAGGAAGGGTATCATGTCTGGAATGGGAAGGAATTGGATATCACATCTCATGCTATAAGAAGGGTCTCAGGTTTGGAATGGGAAGGAGTTGGATACCACATCTCATGTTATAGGAGGGGTCTCAGGTTTGGTATTAGAAGCATTGAGATATCAAATCTCATGCTGTAGGAAGGGTCTCAGGTTTGGAATGGGAAGGAATTGGATATCACATCTCATGCTATAGGAAGGGTCTCAGGTTTGGTATTAGAAGCATTGAGATATCACATCTCATGCTATAGGAAGGAAGGGTTTCTGGTTTGTAATGGGAAGAAGTTGGATATCACATCTCATGCTATAGGAAGGGTCTCAGGTTTGGAATTAGAAGAATTGAGATATCACATTTCATGTTATAGGAAGGGTCTCTGGATTGGAATGGGAAGGAGTTGGATATCACATCTCATGCTATAGGAAGAGTCTCATGTTTGGAATGGGAAGGAGTTGGATATCACATCTCATGCTATAGGAAGGGTCTCAGGTTTGGTATTAGATGCATTAAGATATCACATCTCATGCTACAGGAAGGGTCTCTGGTTTGTAATGGGAAGGAGTTGGATACCACATCTGATGCTATAGGAAGGGTCTCAGGTTTGGAATGGGAAGGAGTTGGATATCACATCTCATGCTATAGGAAGGGTCTCAGGTTTGGTATTAGATGCATTAAGATATCACATCTCATGCTACAGGAAGGGTCTCTGGTTTGTAATGGGAAGGAGTTGGATACCACATCTGATGCTATAGGAAGGGTCTCATGTTTGGTATTAGAAGCATTGAGATATCACATCTCATGCTATAGGAAGGGTCTCAGGATTGGAATGGGAAGGAGTTGGATGTCACATCTCATGCTATAGGAAGGGTCTCAGGTTTGGAATGAAAAGGATTTGGATATCACATCTCATGCTATAGGAAGGGTCTCAGGTTTGGAATGGGAAGGAGTTGGATATCACATCTCATGCTATAGGAAGGGCCTCATGTTTGGTATTAGAAGCATTGAGATATCACATCTCATGCTATAGGAAGGGTCTCAGGATTGGAATGGGAAGGAGTTGGATGTCACATCTCATGCTATAGGAAGGGTCTCAGGTTTAGTATTAGAAGCATTGAGATATCACATCTCATGCTATAGGAAGGGTCTCAGGATTGGAATGGGAAGGAGTTGGATATCACATCTCATGCTATAGGAAGGGTCTTAGGTTTGGAATGGCAAGGAGTTGGATATCACATCTCATGCTATAGGAAGGGTCTCTGGTTTGGTATTAGAAGCATTGAGATATCACATCTCATGCTATATGAAGGGTCTCAGGTTTGGAATGAGAAGGGATTGGATATCACGTTACAGGAAGGGTCTCAGGTTTGATATTAGAAGGATTGAGATATCACATCTCATGCTATAGGAAGGGTCTCAGGATTGGAATGAGAAGGAGTCGGATATCAAATCTCATGGTACAGGATGTATCTCAGGTTAGGAATAGCAAGAAGTCAGATGTCACATCGCATGCTACAGGTAGGATCTCAGGTTTGTAATGGGAAGGAGTTGGATATCACATCTCATGCTATAGGAAGGGTCTCAGGTTTGGAATGGGAAGGAGTTGGTTATCACATCTCATGCTATAGGAACGGTCTCTTGTTTGGTATCAGAAGCATTGAGATATCACATCTCATGCTATAGAAAGGGTCTCAGGATTGGAATGGGAAGGAGTTGGATATCACATCTCATGCTGTAGGAAGGGTATCATGTCTGGAATGGGAAGGAATTGGATATCACATCTCATGCTATAAGAAGGGTCTCAGGTTTGGAATGGGAAGGAGTTGGATACCACATCTCATGTTATAGGAAGGGTCTCAGGTTTGGTATTAGAAGCATTGAGATATCAAATCTCATGCTGTAGGAAGGGTCTCAGGTTTGGAATGGGAAGGAATTGGATATCACATCTCATGCTATAGGAAGGGTCTCAGGTTTGGTATTAGAAGCATTGAGATATCACATCTCATGCTATAGGAAGGAAGGGTTTCTGGTTTGTAATGGGAAGAAGTTGGATATCACATCTCATGCTATAGGAAGGGTCTCAGGTTTGGAATTAGAAGAATTGAGATATCACATTTCATGTTATAGGAAGGGTCTCTGGATTGGAATGGGAAGGAGTTGGATATCACATCTCATGCTATAGGAAGAGTCTCATGTTTGGAATGGGAAGGAGTTGGATATCACATCTCATGCTATAGGAAGGGTCTCAGGTTTGGTATTAGATGCATTAAGATATCACATCTCATGCTACAGGAAGGGTCTCTGGTTTGTAATGGGAAGGAGTTGGATACCACATCTGATGCTATAGGAAGGGTCTCAGGTTTGGAATGGGAAGGAGTTGGATATCACATCTCATGCTATAGGAAGGGTCTCAGGTTTGGTATTAGATGCATTAAGATATCACATCTCATGCTACAGGAAGGGTCTCTGGTTTGTAATGGGAAGGAGTTGGATACCACATCTGATGCTATAGGAAGGGTCTCAGGTTTGGAATGGGAAGGAGTTGGATATCACATCTCATGTTAAAGGAAGGGTGTCAGGTTTGGTATTAGAAGCATTGAGATATCACATCTCATGCTATAGGAAGGGTCTCAGGCTTGGAATGGGAAGGGGTTGAATATCACATCTCATGCTATAGGAAGGGTCTCAGGTTTGAAATAGGAAAGAGTTGAATATCACATCTCATGCTATAGGAAGAGACTCAGGATCGGAATGGGAAGGAGTTGGATATCACATCTCATGCAACAGGAAGGGTCTCAGGTTTGGAATGGGAAGGAGTTGGATATCACATCTCATGTTAAAGGAAGGGTGTCAGGTTTGGTATTAGAAGCATTGAGATATCACATCTCATGCTATAGGAAGGGTCTCAGGATTGGAATGGGAAGGAGTTGGATATCACATCTCATGCTGTAGGAAGGGTCTCATGTTTGGAATGGGAAGGAGTTGGATATCACATCTCATGCTATAAGAAGGGTCTCAGGTTTGGAATGGGAAGGAGTTGGATATCACATCTCATGGTATAGGAAGGGTCTCGGGTTTGGAATGGTAAGGAATTGGATATCATATCTCATGCTACAGGAAGGGTCTCTGGTTTGCAATGGGAAGGAGTTGGATATCTCATCTCATGCTATAGGAAGGATCTCAGGTTTGGAATGGGAAGGAGTTGGATATCACATCTCATATTAAAGGAAGGGTGTCAGGTTTGGTATTAGAAGCATTGAGATATCACATCTCATGCTATAGGAAGGGTCTCAGGATTGGAATGGGAAGGAGTTGGATAGCACATCTCATGCTGTAGGAAGGGTCTCATGTTTGGAATGGGAAGGAGTTGGATATCACATCTCATGCTATAAGAAGGGTCTCAGGTTGGGAATGGGAAGGAGTTGGATATCACATCTCATGATATAGGAAGGGTCTCAGGATTGGAATGGGAAGGAGTTGGATATCACATCTCATGCTGTAGGAAGGGTCTCATGTTTGGAATGGGAAGGAGTTGGATATCACATCTCATGCTATAAGAAGGGTCTCAGGTTTGGAATGGGAAGGAGTTGGATATCTCATCTCATGTTATAGGAAGGGTCTCAGGTTTGGTATTAGAGGCATTGAGATATCACATCTCATGCTATAGGAAGGGTCTCAGGATTAGAATGGGATGGAGTTGGCTATCACATTTCATGCTATATGAAGGGTCTCAGGTTTGGTATTAGAAGCATTCAGATATCACATCTCATGCTATAGGAAGGGTCTCAGGATTGGAATGGGAAGGAGTTCGATATCACATCTCATGTTATAGGAAGGGTCTCAGGTTTGGTATTAGAAGCATTCAGATATCACATCTCATGCTATAGGAAGGGTCTCAGGATTGGAATGGGAAGGAGTTGGATATCACATCTCATGCTATGGGAAGAGTCTCAGGTTTGGAATCGAAGGAGTTGGATATCACTTCTCATGCTATAGGAAGGGGCTCGGGTTCGGTATTAGAACCATTGAGATATCACACCTCATGCTATAGGAAGGGTCTCAGGTTTGAAATGGAAAGGAGTTGGATATCATATCTCATGCTACGGGAAGGGTCTCTGGTTTGGTATTAGAAGCATTGAGATATCACATCTCATGCTATAGAAAGAGTGTCAGGATTGGAATGGGAAGGAGTTGGATATCACATCTCATGCTGTAGGAAGGGTCTCATGTCTGCAATGGGAAGGAGTTGAATATCACATCTCATGCTATAAGAAGGGTCTCAGGTTTCGAATGGGAAGGAGTTGGATATTACATCTCATGCTATAGGAAGGGTCTCAGGTTTGGAATGGGAAGGAGTTGGATATAACATCTCATTTTATAGGAAGGGTCTCAGGTTTGGTATTAGAGGCATTGAGATATCACATCACATGCTATAGGAAGGGTCTCAGGTTTGGAATGGGAAGGAATTGGATATCACATCTCATGCTATAGGAAGGGTCTCAGGTTTGGAATGGAAAGGGGTTGGATATCACATCTCATGCTATAGGAAGGGTCTCAGGGTTGGAATGGGAAGGAGTTGGATATCATATTTCATGCTACAGGAAGGGTTTCTGGTTTGTAATGGGAAGAAGTTGGATATCACATTTCATGCTATAGGAAGGGTCTCAGGTTTGGAATTAGAAGCATTGAGATATCACATTTCATGTTATAGGAAGGGTCTCTGGATTGGAATGGGAAGGAGTTGGATATCACATCTCATGCTATAGGAAGAGTCTCATGTTTGGAATGGGAAGGAGTTGGATATCACATCTCATGCTATAGGAAGGGTCTCAGGTTTGGTATTAGATGCATTAAGATATCACATCTCATGCTACAGGAAGGGTCTCTGGTTTGTAATGGGAAGGAGTTGGATATCACATCTCATGTTAAAGGAAGGGTGTCAGGTTTGGTATTAGAAGCATTGAGATATCACATCTCATCCTATAGGAAGGGTCTCAGGTTTGGAATGGGAAGGGGTTGAATATCACATCTCATGCTATAGGAAGGGTCTCGGGTTTGAAATAGGAAAGAGTTGAATATCACATCTCATGCTATAGGAAGAGACTCAGGATCGGAATGGGAAGGAGTTGGATATCACATCTCATGCAACAGGAAGGGTCTCAGGTTTGGAATGGGAAGGAGTTGGATATCACATCTCATGTTAAAGGAAGGGTGTCAGGTTTGGTATTAGAAGCATTGAGATATCACATCTCATGCTATAGGAAGGGTCTCAGGATTGGAATGGGAAGGAGTTGGATATCACATCTCATGCTGTAGGAAGGGTCTCATGTTTGGAATGGGAAGGAGTTGGATATCACATCTCATGCTATAAGAAGGGTCTCAGGTTTGGAATGGGAAGGAGTTGGATATCACATCTCATGGTATAGGAAGGGTCTCGGGTTTGGAATGGTAAGGAATTGGATATCATATCTCATGCTACAGGAAGGGTCTCTGGTTTGCAATGGGAAGGAGTTGGATATCTCATCTCATGCTGTAGGAAGGATCTCAGGTTTGGAATGGGAAGGAGTTGGATATCACATCTCATATGAAAGGAAGGGTGTCAGGTTTGGTATTAGAAGCATTGAGATATCACATCTCATGCTATAGGAAGGGTCTCAGGATTGGAATGGGAAGGAGTTGGATATCACATCTCATGCTGTAGGAAGGGTCTCATGTTTGGAATGGGAAGGAGTTGGATATCACATCTCATGCTATAAGAAGGGTCTCAGGTTTGGAATGGGAAGGAGTTGGATATCACATCTCATGCTATAGGAAGGGTCTCAGGATTGGAATGGGAAGGAGTTGGATATCACATCTCATGCTGTAGGAAGGGTCTCATGTTTGGAATGGGAAGGAGTTGGATATCACATCTCATGCTATAAGAAGGGTCTCAGGTTTGGAATGGGAAGGAGTTGATTATCTCATCTCATGTTATAGGAAGGGTCTCAGGTTTGGTATTAGAGGCATTGAGATATCACATCTCATGCTATAGGAAGGGTCTCAGGATTAGAATGGGATGGAGTTGGCTATCACATTTCATGCTATATGAAGGGTCTCAGGTTTGCTATTAGAAGCATTGAGATATCACATCTCATGCTATAGGAAGGGTCTCAGGCTTGGAATTTTTAAGGAGTTGGATATCACATCTCATGCTATAGGAAGGGTCTCAGGTTTGGAATGAGAAGGATTTGGATATCACATCTCATGCTATAGGAAGGGTCTCAGGTTTGGAATGGGAAGGAGTTGGATATCACATCTCATGTTATAGGAAGGGTCTCATGTTTGGTATTAGAAGCATTGAGATATCACATCTCATGCTATAGGAAGGGTCTCAGGATTGGAATGGGAAGGAGTTGGATGTCACATCTCATGCTATAGGAAGGGTCTCAGGTTTAGTATTAGAAGCATTGAGATATCACATCTCATGCTATAGGAAGGGTCTCAGGATTGGAATTGGAAGGAGTTGGATATCACATCTCATGCTATAGGAAGGGTCTCAGGTTTGGAATGAGAAGGATTTGGATATCACATCTCAAGCTATAGGAAGGGTCTCAGGTTTGGAATGGGAAGGAGTTGGATATCACATCTCATGTTATAGGAAGGGTCTCATGTTTGGTATTAAAAGCATTGAGATATCATATCTCATGCTATAGGAAGGGTCTCAGGATTGGAATGGGAAGGGATTGGATATCACATCTCATGTTATAGGAAGGGTCTCAGGTTTGATATTAGAAGGATTGAGATATCACATCTCATGCTATAGGAACGGTCTCAGGATTGGAATGAGAAGGAGTCGGATATCAAATCTCATGGTACAGGATGTATCTCAGGTTAGGAATAGCAAGAAGTCAGATGTCAAATCGCATGCTACAGGTAGGATCTCAGGTTTGTAATGGGAAGGAGTTGGATACCACATCTCATGCTATGGGAAGGGCCTCAGTTTTGGTATTAAAAGCACTGAGATATCTCATCTCATGCTAGAGGAAGGGTCTCAGGATTGGAATGGGAAGGAGTTGGATATCACATATCATGCTATAGGAAAGGTCTCAGGTTTGGAATGGGAAAGAGTTCGATATCACATCTCATGCTATAGGAAGGGTCTCATGTTTGGAATGGGAAGGAGTTGGATATCACATCTCATGTTATAGGAGGGGTCTCAGGTTTGGTATTAGAAGCATTCAGATATCACATCTCATGCTATAGGAAGGGTCTCAGGATTGGAATGGGAAGGAGTTGGATGTCACATCTCATGCTATAGGAAGATTCACAGGTTTGCAATCGAAGGAGTTGGATATCACTTCTCATGCTATAGGAAGGGGCTCGGGTTCGGTATTAGAACCATTGAGATATCACATCTCATGCTATAGGAAGAGTCTCAAGGTTGAAATGGAAAGGAGTTGGATATCATATCTCATGCTACAGGAAGGGTCTCTGGTTTGGTATCAGAAGCATTGAGATATCGCATCTCATGCTATAGAAAGGGTCTCAGGATTGGAATGGGAAGGAGTTGGATATCACATCTCATGCTGTAGGAAGGGTCTCATGTCTGGAATGGGAAGGAGTTGGATATCACATCTCATGCTATAAGAAGGGTCTCAGGTTTGGAATGGGAAGGAGTTGGATATCACATCTCATGTTATAGGAAGGGTCTCAGGTTTGGTATTAGAAGATTTGAGATATCAAATCTCATGCTGTAGGAAGGGTCTCAGGTTTGGAATGGGAAGGAATTGGATATCACATCTCATGGTATAGGAAGGGTCTCAGGTTTAGAATTGGGAAGGGGTTGGATATCACATCTCGTGCTATAGGAAGGGTCTCAGGGTTGGAATGGGAAGGAATTGGATATCATATCTAATGCTACAGGAAGGGTCTCTGGTTTGCAATGGGAAGGAGTTGGATATCACATCTCATGCTATAGGAAGTATCTCAGGTTTGGAATTGGAAGGAGTTGGATATCACATCTCATGTTATAGGAAGGGTCTCAGGTTTGGTATTAGAAGCATTGAGATATCACATCTCATGCTATAGGAAGGGTCTCAGGATTGGAATGGGAAGGAGTTGGATATCACATATCATGCTATAGGAAGAGTCTCAGGTTTGGTATTAGATGCATTGAGATATCACATCTCATGCTATTGGAAGGGTCTCAGGGTTGGAATGGGAACGAGTTGAATATCACATCTCATGCTATAGAAGAGACTCATGATTGGAATGGGAAAAAGTTGGATATTGCATCTCATGCTTTAGGAAGGGTCTCAGGTTTGGAATGGGAAGGAGTTGGGTATCACATCTCATGTTATAGGGAGGGTCTCAGGTTTGGTATTAGAAGCATTGAGATATCACATCTCATGCTATAGAAAGGGTCTCAGGATTGGAATGGGAAGGAATTGGATATCACATCTCATGCTGTAGGAAGGGTCTCATGTCTGGAATGGGAAGGAGTTGGATATCACATCTCATGCTATAAGAAGGGTCTCAGGTTTGGAATGGGAAGGAGTTGGATATCACATCTCATGTTATAGGAGGAGTCTCAGGTTTGGTATTAGAAGCATTGAGATATCACATCTCATTCTATAGGAAGGGTCTCAGGATTGGAATGGAAAGGAATTGGATATCACATCTCATGCTACAGGAAGGGTCTCTGGTTTGAATGGGAAGGAGTCAGATATCAAATCACATGCTACAGGTAGGATCTCAGGTTTGTAATGGGAAGGAGTTGGATACCACATCTCATGCTATGGGAAGGGCCTCCGTTTTGGTATTAAAAGCACTGAGATATCACATCTCATGCTAAAGGAAGGGTCTCAGGATTGGAATGGGAAGGAGTTTGATATCAAATCTCATGCTAGAGGAAGGGTCTCAGGATTGGAATGGGAAGGAGTTGGATATCACATCTCATGCTATAGGAAAGGTCTCAGGTTTGGAATGAGAAGGAGTTCGATATCAAATCTCATGTTATAGGAAGGGTCTCAGGTTTGGTATTAGAAGCATTGAGATGTCACATCTCATGCTATAGAAAGGGTGTCAGGTTTGGAATGAGAAGGAGTTCGATATCAAATCTCATGTTATAGGAAGGGTCTCAGGTTTGGTATTAGAAGCATTGAGATGTCACATCTCATGCTATAAGAAGGGTCTCAGGTTTGGAATGGGAAGGAGTTGGATATTACATCTCATGCTATAGGAAGGGTCTCAGGTTTGGAATGGGAAGGAGTTGGATATAACATCTCATCTTATAGGAAGGGTCTCAGGTTTGGTATTAGAGGCATTGAGATATCACATCACATGCTATAGGAAGGGTCTCAGGTTTGGAATGGGAAGGAATTGGATATCACATCTCATGCTATAGGAAAGGTCTCAGGTTTGGAATTGGAAGGAGTTCGATCTCACATCTCATGCTATAGGAAGGGTCTCATGTTTGGAATCGGAAGGAGTTGGATATCACATCTCATGTTATAGAAGGGGTCTCAGGTTTTTTTATTAGAAGCATTCAGATATCACATCTCATGCTATAGGAAGCGTCTCAGGATTGGAATGGGAAGGAGTTGGATGTCACATCTCATGCTATAGGAAGAGTCTCAGGTTTGGAATCGAGGGTGTTGGATATCACTTCTCATGCTATAGGAAGGGGCGCGGGTTCGGTATTAGAACCATTGAGATATCACATGTTATGCTATAGGAAGGGTCTCAAGGTTGAAATGGAAAGGAGTTGGATATCATATCTCATGCTACAGGAAGGGTCTCTTGTTTGGTATCAGAAGCATTGAGATATCACATCTCATGCTATAGAAAGGGTCTCAGGATTGGAATGGGAAGGAGTTGGATATCACATCTCATGCTGTAGGAAGGGTCTCATGTCTGGAATGGGAAGGAATTGGATATCACATCTCACGCTATAAGAAGGGTCTCAGGTTTGGAATGGGAAGGAGTTGGATATCACATCTCATGTTATAGGAAGGGTCTCAGGGTTGAAATGGAAAGGAGTTGGATATCATATCTCATGCTACAGGAAAGGTCTCTGGTTTGGTATTAGAAGCATTGAGATGTCACATCTCATGCTATAGAAAGGGTGTCAGGATTGGAATGGGAAGGAGTTGGATATCACATCTCATGCTATAAGAAGGGTCTCAGGTTTGGAATGGGAATGAGTTGGATATCACATCTCATGTTATAGGAAGGGTCTCAGGTTTGGTATTAGAAGCATTGAGATATCACATCACATGCTATAGGAAGGGTCTCAGGTTTGGAATGGGAAGGAATTGGATATCACATCTCATGCTATAGGAAAGGTCTCAGGTTTGGAATGGGAAGGAGTTCGATCTCACATCTCATGCTATAGGAAGGGTCTCATGTTTGGAATCGGAAGGAGTTGGATATCACATCTCATGTTATAGAAGGGGTCTCAGGTTTTTTTATTAGAAGCATTCAGATATCACATCTCATGCTATAGGAAGCGTCTCAGGATTGGAATGGGAAGGAGTTGGATGTCACATCTCATGCTATAGGAAGAGTCTCAGGTTTGGAATCGAGGGTGTTGGATATCACTTCTCATGCTATAGGAAGGGGCGCGGGTTCGGTATTAGAACCATTGAGATATCACATGTTATGCTATAGGAAGGGTCTCAAGGTTGAAATGGAAAGGAGTTGGATATCATATCTCATGCTACAGGAAGGGTCTCTTGTTTGGTATCAGAAGCATTGAGATATCACATCTCATGCTATAGAAAGGGTCTCAGGATTGGAATGGGAAGGAGTTGGATATCACATCTCATGCTGTAGGAAGGGTCTCATGTCTGGAATGGGAAGGAATTGGATATCACATCTCACGCTATAAGAAGGGTCTCAGGTTTGGAATGGGAAGGAGTTGGATATCACATCTCATGTTATAGGAAGGGTCTCAGGGTTGAAATGGAAAGGAGTTGGATATCATATCTCATGCTACAGGAAAGGTCTCTGGTTTGGTATTAGAAGCATTGAGATGTCACATCTCATGCTATAGAAAGGGTGTCAGGATTGGAATGGGAAGGAGTTGGATATCACATCTCATGCTATAAGAAGGGTCTCAGGTTTGGAATGGGAATGAGTTGGATATCACATCTCATGTTATAGGAAGGGTCTCAGGTTTGGTATTAGAAGCATTGAGATATCACATCTCATGCTATAGGAAGGGTCTCAGGACTAGAATGGGAAGGAGTTGGATATCACATCTCATGCTATAGGAAGAGTCTCATGTTTGGAATGGGAAGGAGTTGGATATCACATCTCATGCTATAGGAATGGTCTCAGGTTTGGTATTAGATGCATTGAGATATCACATCTCATGCTATAGGAAGGGTCTCAGGGTTGGAATGGGAACGAGTTGGATATCACATCTCATGCTACAGGAAGGATCTTAGGTTTGGAATGGGATGGAGTTGGCTATCACATTTCATGCTATGTGAAGGGTCTCAGGTTTGCTATTAGAAGCATTGAGATATCACATCTCATGTTATAGGAAGGGTCTCAGGCTTGGAATGGGAAGGAGTTGGATATCACATCTCATGCTATAGGAAGGGTCTCAGGTTTGGAATGAGAAGGATTTGGATATCACATCTCATGATATAGGAAGGGTCTCAGGTTTGGATTGGGAAGGAGTTGGATATCACATCTCATGCTATAGGAAGGGTCTCAGGATTGGAATGGGAAGGAGTTGGATGTCACATCTCATGCTATAGGAAGGGTCTCAGGTTTAGTATTAGAAGCATTGAGATATCACATCTCATGCTATAGGAAGGGTCTCAGGATTGGAATAGGAAGGAGTTGGATATCACATCTCATGCTATAGGAAGGGTCTCAGGTTTGGAATGGCAAGGAGTTGGATATCACATCTCATGCTATAGGAAGGGTCTCTGGTTTGGTATTAGAAGCATTGAGATATCACATCTCATGCTATATGAAGGGTCTCAGGTTTGGAATGAGAAGGGATTGGATATCACATCTCATGTTATAGGAAGGGTCTCAGGTTTGATTTTAGAAGGATTGAGATATCACATCTCATGCTATAGGAAGGGTCTCAGGATTGGAATGAGAAGGAGTCGGATATCAAATCTCATGGTACAGGATGTATCTCAGGTTAGGAATAGCAAGAAGTCAGATATCAAATCGCATGCTACAGGTAGGATCTCAGGTTTGTAATGGGAAGGAGTTGGATACCACATCTCATGCTGTAGGAAGGGTCTCATGTCTGGAATGGGAAGGAATTGGATATCACATCTCACGCTATAAGAAGGGTCTCAGGTTTGGAATGGGAAGGAATTGGATATCACATCTCATGCTATAGGAAGGGTCTCAGGTTTGGAATGAAAAGGATTTGGATATCACATCTCATGCTATAGGAAGGGTCTCAGGTTTGGAATGGGAAGGAGTTGGATATCACATCTCATGCTATAGGAAGGGTCTCATGTTTGGTATTAGAAGCATTGAGATATCACATCTCATGCTATAGGAAGGGTCTCAGGATTGGAATGGGAAAGAGTTGGATGTCACATCTCATGCTATAGGAAGGGTCTCAGGTTTGGAATGAAAAGGATTTGGATATCACATCTCATGCTATAGGAAGGGTCTCAGGTTTGGAATGGGAAGGAGTTGGATATCACATCTCATGCTATAGGAAGGGTCTCATGTTTGGTATTAGAAGCATTGAGATATCACATCTCATGCTATAGGAAGGGTCTCAGGATTGGAATGGGAAGGAGTTGGATGTCACATCTCATGCTATAGGAAGGGTCTCAGGTTTAGTATTAGAAGCATTGAGATATCACATCTCATGCTATAGGAAGGGTCTCAGGATTGGAATGGGAAGGAGTTGGATATCACATCTCATGCTATAGGAAGGGTCTTAGGTTTGGAAAGGCAAGGAGTTGGATATCACATCTCATGCTATAGGAAGGGTCTCTGGTTTGGTATTAGAAGCATTGAGATATCACATCTCATGCTATATGAAGGGTCTCAGGTTTGGAATGAGAAGGGATTGGATATCACGTTATAGGAAGGGTCTCAGGTTTGATATTAGAAGGATTGAGATATCACATCTCATGCTATAGGAAGGGTCTCAGGATTGGAATGAGAAGGAGTCGGATATCAAATCTCATGGTACAGGATGTATCTCAGGTTAGGAATAGCAAGAAGTCAGATGTCACATCGCATGCTACAGGTAGGATCTCAGGTTTGTAATGGGAAGGAGTTGGATATCACATCTCATGCTATAGGAAGGGTCTCAGGTTTGGAATGGGAAGGAGTTGGATATCACATCTCATGCTATAGGAAGGGTCTCTTGTTTGGTATCAGAAGCATTGAGATATCACATCTCATGCTATAGAAAGGGTCTCAGGATTGGAATGGGAAGGAGTTGGATATCACATCTCATGCTGTAGGAAGGGTATCATGTCTGGAATGGGAAGGAATTGGATATCACATCTCATGCTATAAGAAGGGTCTCAGGTTTGGAATGGGAAGGAGTTGGATACCACATCTCATGTTATAGGAAGGGTCTCAGGTTTGGTATTAGAAGCATTGAGATATCAAATCTCATGCTGTAGGAAGGGTCTCAGGTTTGGAATGGGAAGGAATTGGATATCACATCTCATGCTATAGGAAGGGTCTCAGGTTTGGTATTAGAAGCAGTGAGATATCACATCTCATGCTATAGGAAGGAAGGGTTTCTGGTTTGTAATGGGAAGAAGTTGGATATCACATCTCATGCTATAGGAAGGGTCTCAGGTTTGGAATTAGAAGAAATGAGATATCACATTTCATGTTATAGGAAGGGTCTCTGGATTGGAATGGGAAGGAGTTGGATATCACATCTCATGCTATAGGAAGAGTCTCATGTTTGGAATGGGAAGGAGTTGGATATCACATCTCATGTTATAGGAAGGGTCTCAGGTTTGATTTTAGAAGGATTGAGATATCACATCTCATGCTATAGGAAGGGTCTCAGGATTGGAATGAGAAGGAGTCGGATATCAAATCTCATGGTACAGGATGTATCTCAGGTTAGGAATAGCAAGAAGTCAGATATCAAATCGCATGCTACAGGTAGGATCTCAGGTTTGTAATGGGAAGGAGTTGGATACCACATCTCATGCTGTAGGAAGGGTCTCATGTCTGGAATGGGAAGGAATTGGATATCACATCTCACGCTATAAGAAGGGTCTCAGGTTTGGAATGGGAAGGAATTGGATATCACATCTCATGCTATAGGAAGGGTCTCAGGTTTGGAATGAAAAGGATTTGGATATCACATCTCATGCTATAGGAAGGGTCTCAGGTTTGGAATGGGAAGGAGTTGGATATCACATCTCATGCTATAGGAAGGGTCTCATGTTTGGTATTAGAAGCATTGAGATATCACATCTCATGCCATAGGAAGGGTCTCAGGATTGGAATGGGAAGGAGTTGGATGTCACATCTCATGCTATAGGAAGGGTCTCAGGTTTGGAATGAAAAGGATTTGGATATCACATCTCATGCTATAGGAAGGGTCTCAGGTTTGGAATGGGAAGGAGTTGGATATCACATCTCATGCTATAGGAAGGGTCTCATGTTTGGTATTAGAAGCATTGAGATATCACATCTCATGCTATAGGAAGGGTCTCAGGATTGGAATGGGAAGGAGTTGGATGTCACATCTCATGCTATAGGAAGGGTCTCAGGTTTAGTATTAGAAGCATTGAGATATCACATCTCATGCTATAGGAAGGGTCTCAGGATTGGAATGGGAAGGAGTTCGATATCACATCTCATGCTATAGGAAGGGTCTTAGGTTTGGAATGGCAAGGAGTTGGATATCACATCTCATGCTATAGGAAGGGTCTCTGGTTTGGTATTAGAAGAATTGAGATATCACATCTCATGCTATATGAAGGGTCTCAGGTTTGGAATGAGAAGGGATTGGATATCACGTTATAGGAAGGGTCTCAGGTTTGATATTAGAAGGATTGAGATATCACATCTCATGCTATAGGAAGGGTCTCAGGATTGTAATGAGAAGGAGTCGGATATCAAATCTCATGGTACAGGATGTATCTCAGGTTAGGAATAGCAAGAAGTCAGATGTCACATCGCATGCTACAGGTAGGATCTCAGGTTTGTAATGGGAAGGAGTTGGATATCACATCTCATGCTATAGGAAGGGTCTCAGGTTTGGAATGGGAAGGCGTTGGATATCACATCTCATGCTATAGGAAGGGTCTCTTGTTTGGTATCAGAAGCATTGAGATATCACATCTCATGCTATAGAAAGGGTCTCAGGATTGGAATGGGAAGGAGTTGGATATCACATCTCATGCTGTAGGAAGGGTATCATGTCTGGAATGGGAAGGAATTGGATATCACATCTCATGCTATAAGAAGGGTCTCAGGTTTGGAATTGGAAGGAGTTGGATACCACATCTCATGTTATAGGAAGGGTCTCAGGTTTGGTATTAGAAGCATTGAGATATCAAATCTCATGCTGTAGGAAGGGTCTCAGGTTTGGAATGGGAAGGAATTGGATATCACATCTCATGCTATAGGAAGGGTCTCAGGTTTGGTATTAGAAGCAGTGAGATATCACATCTCATGCTATAGGAAGGAAGGGTTTCTGGTTTGTAATGGGAAGAAGTTGGATATCACATCTCATGCTATAGGAAGGGTCTCAGGTTTGGAATTAGAAGAATTGAGATATCACATTTCATGTTATAGGAAGGGTCTCTGGATTGGAATGGGAAGGAGTTGGATATCACATCTCATGCTATAGGAAGAGTCTCATGTTTGGAATTAGAAGAATTGAGATATCACATTTCATGTTATAGGAAGGGTCTCTGGATTGGAATGGGAAGGAGTTGGATATCACATCTCATGCTATAGGAAGAGTCTCATGTTTGGAATGGGAAGGAGTTGGATATCACATCTCATGCTATAGGAAGGGTCTCAGGTTTGGTATTAGATGCATTAAGATATCACATCTCATGCTACAGGAAGGGTCTCTGGTTTGTAATGGGAAGGAGTTGGATACCACATCTGATGCTATAGGAAGGGTCTCAGGTTTGGAATGGGAAGGAGTTGGATATCACATCACATGCTATAGGAAGGGTCTCAGGTTTGGTATTAGATGCATTAAGATATCACATCTCATGCTACAGGAAGGGTCTCTGGTTTGTAATGGGAAGGAGTTGGATACCACATCTGATGCTATAGGAAGGGTCTCAGGTTTGCAATGGGAAGGAGTTGGATATCACATCTCATGTTAAAGGAAGGGTGTCAGGTTTGGTATTAGAAGCATTGAGATATCACATCTCATGCTATAGGAAGGGTCTCAGGCTTGGAATGGGAAGAGGTTGAATATCACATCTCATGCTATAGGAAGGGTCTCAGGTTTGAAATAGGAAAGAGTTGAATATCACATCTCATGCTATAGGAAGAGACTCAGGATCGGAATGGGAAGGAGTTGGATATCACATCTCATGCAACAGGAAGGGTCTCAGGTTTGGAATGGGAAGGAGTTGGATATCACATCTCATGTTAAAGGAAGGGTGTCAGGTTTGGTATTAGAAGCATTGAGATATCACATCTCATGCTATAGGAAGGGTCTCAGGATTGGAATGGGAAGAAGTTGGATATCACATCTCATGCTGTAGGAAGGGTCTCATGTTTGGAATGGGAAGGAGTTGGATATCACATCTCATGCTATAAGAAGGGTCTCAGGTTTGGAATGGGAAGGAGTTGGATATCACATCTCATGGTATAGGAAGGGTCTCGGGTTTGGAATGGTAAGGAATTGGATATCATATCTCATGCTACAGGAAGGGTCTCTGGTTTGCAATGGGAAGGAGTTGGATATCTCATCTCATGCTATAGGAAGGATCTCAGGTTTGGAATGGGAAGGAGTTGGATATCACATCTCATATTAAAGGAAGGGTGTCAGGTTTGGTATTAGAAGCATTGAGATATCACATCTCATGCTATAGGAAGGGTCTCAGGATTGGAATGGGAAGGAGTTGGATAGCACATCTCATGCTGTAGGAAGGGTGTCATGTTTGGAATGGGAAGGAGTTGGATATCACATCTCATGCTATAAGAAGGGTCTCAGGTTTGGAATGGGAAGGAGTTGGATATCACATCTCATGCTATAGGAAGGGTCTCAGGATTGGAATGGGAAGGAGTTGGATATCACATCTCATGCTGTAGGAAGGGTCTCATGTTTGGAATGGGAAGGAGTTGGATATCACATCTCATGCTATAAGAAGGGTCTCAGGTTTGGAATGGGAAGGAGTTGGATATCTCATCTCATGTTATAGGAAGGGTCTCAGGTTTGGTATTAGAGGCATTGAGATATCACATCTCATGCTATAGGAAGGGTCTCAGGATTAGAATGGGATGGAGTTGGCTATCACATTTCATGCTATATGAAGGGTCTCAGGTTTGGTATTAGAAGCATTCAGATATCACATCTCATGCTATAGGAAGGGTCTCAGGATTGGAATGGGAAGGAGTTCGATATCACATCTCATGTTATAGGAAGGGTCTCAGGTTTGGTATTAGAAGCATTCAGATATCACATCTCATGCTATAGGAAGGGTCTCAGGATTGGAATGGGAAGGAGTTGGATATCACATCTCATGCTATGGGAAGAGTCTCAGGTTTGGAATCGAAGGAGTTGGATATCACTTCTCATGCTATAGGAAGGGGCTCGGGTTCGGTATTAGAACCATTGAGATATCACACCTCATGCTATAGGAAGGGTCTCAGGTTTGAAATGGAAAGGAGTTGGATATCATATCTCATGCTACGGGAAGGGTCTCTGGTTTGGTATTAGAAGCATTGAGATATCACATCTCATGCTATAGAAAGAGTGTCAGGATTGGAATGGGAAGGAGTTGGATATCACATCTCATGCTGTAGGAAGGGTCTCATGTCTGCAATGGGAAGGAGTTGAATATCACATCTCATGCTATAAGAAGGGTCTCAGGTTTCGAATGGGAAGGAGTTGGATATTACATCTCATGCTATAGGAAGGGTCTCAGGTTTGGAATGGGAAGGAGTTGGATATAACATCTCATTTTATAGGAAGGGTCTCAGGTTTGGTATTAGAGGCATTGAGATATCACATCACATGCTATAGGAAGGGTCTCAGGTTTGGAATGGGAAGGAATTGGATATCACATCTCATGCTATAGGAAGGGTCTCAGGTTTGGAATGGAAAGGGGTTGGATATCACATCTCGTGCTATAGGAAGGGTCTCAGGGTTGGAATGGGAAGGAGTTGGATATCATATTTCATGCTACAGGAAGGGTTTCTGGTTTGTAATGGGAAGAAGTTGGATATCACATCTCATGCTATAGGAAGGGTCTCAGGTTTGGAATTAGAAGCATTGAGATATCACATTTCATGTTATAGGAAGGGTCTCTGGATTGGAATGGGAAGGAGTTGGATATCACATCTCATGCTATAGGAAGAGTCTCATGTTTGGAATGGGAAGGAGTTGGATATCACATCTCATGCTATAGGAAGGGTCTCAGGTTTGGTATTAGAGGCATTGAGATATCACATCTCATGCTATAGGAAGGGTCTCAGGATTAGAATGGGATGGAGTTGGCTATCACATTTCATGCTATATGAAGGGTCTCAGGTTTGGTATTAGAAGCATTCAGATATCACATCTCATGCTATAGGAAGGGTCTCAGGATTGGAATGGGAAGGAGTTCGATATCACATCTCATGTTATAGGAAGGGTCTCAGGTTTGGTATTAGAAGCATTCAGATATCACATCTCATGCTATAGGAAGGGTCTCAGGATTGGAATGGGAAGGAGTTGGATATCACATCTCATGCTATGGGAAGAGTCTCAGGTTTGGAATCGAAGGAGTTGGATATCACTTCTCATGCTATAGGAAGGGGCTCGGGTTCGGTATTAGAACCATTGAGATATCACACCTCATGCTATAGGAAGGGTCTCAGGTTTGAAATGGAAAGGAGTTGGATATCATATCTCATGCTACGGGAAGGGTCTCTGGTTTGGTATTAGAAGCATTGAGATATCACATCTCATGCTATAGAAAGAGTGTCAGGATTGGAATGGGAAGGAGTTGGATATCACATCTCATGCTGTAGGAAGGGTCTCATGTCTGCAATGGGAAGGAGTTGAATATCACATCTCATGCTATAAGAAGGGTCTCAGGTTTCGAATGGGAAGGAGTTGGATATTACATCTCATGCTATAGGAAGGGTCTCAGGTTTGGAATGGGAAGGAGTTGGATATAACATCTCATTTTATAGGAAGGGTCTCAGGTTTGGTATTAGAGGCATTGAGATATCACATCACATGCTATAGGAAGGGTCTCAGGTTTGGAATGGGAAGGAATTGGATATCACATCTCATGCTATAGGAAGGGTCTCAGGTTTGGAATGGAAAGGGGTTGGATATCACATCTCGTGCTATAGGAAGGGTCTCAGGGTTGGAATGGGAAGGAGTTGGATATCATATTTCATGCTACAGGAAGGGTTTCTGGTTTGTAATGGGAAGAAGTTGGATATCACATCTCATGCTATAGGAAGGGTCTCAGGTTTGGAATTAGAAGCATTGAGATATCACATTTCATGTTATAGGAAGGGTCTCTGGATTGGAATGGGAAGGAGTTGGATATCACATCTCATGCTATAGGAAGAGTCTCATGTTTGGAATGGGAAGGAGTTGGATATCACATCTCATGCTATAGGAAGGGTCTCAGGTTTGGTATTAGATGCATTAAGATATCACATCTCATGCTACAGGAAGGGTCTCTGGTTTGTAATGGGAAGGAGTTGGATATCACATCTCATGTTAAAGGAAGGGTGTCAGGTTTGGTATTAGAAGCATTGAGATATCACATCTCATGCTATAGGAAGGGTCTCAGGTTTGGAATGGGAAGGGGTTGAATATCACATCTCATGCTATAGGAAGGGTCTCAGGTTTGAAATAGGAAAGAGTTGAATATCACATCTCATGCTATAGGAAGAGACTCAGGATCGGAATGGGAAGGAGTTGGATATCACATCTCATGCAACAGGAAGGGTCTCAGGTTTGGAATGGGAAGGAGTTGGATATCACATCTCATGTTAAAGGAAGGGTGTCAGGTTTGGTATTAGAAGCATTGAGATATCACATCTCATGCTATAGGAAGGGTCTCAGGATTGGAATGGGAAGGAGTTGGATATCACATCTCATGCTGTAGGAAGGGTCTCATGTTTGGAATGGGAAGGAGTTGGATATCACATCTCATGCTATAAGAAGGGTCTCAGGTTTGGAATGGGAAGGAGTTGGATATCACATCTCATGGTATAGGAAGGGTCTCGGGTTTGGAATGGTAAGGAATTGGATATCATATCTCATGCTACAGGAAGGGTCTCTGGTTTGCAATGGGAAGGAGTTGGATATCTCATCTCATGCTATAGGAAGGATCTCAGGTTTGGAATGGGAAGGAGTTGGATATCACATCTCATATTAAAGGAAGGGTGTCAGGTTTGGTATTAGAAGCATTGAGATATCACATCTCATGCTATAGGAAGGGTCTCAGGATTGGAATGGGAAGGAGTTGGATATCACATCTCATGCTGTAGGAAGGGTCTCATGTTTGGAATGGGAAGGAGTTGGATATCACATCTCATGCTATAAGAAGGGTCTCAGGTTTGGAATGGGAAGGAGTTGGATATCACATCTCATGCTATAGGAAGGGTCTCAGGATTGGAATGGGAAGGAGTTGGATATCACATCTCATGCTGTAGGAAGGGTCTCATGTTTGGAATGGGAAGGAGTTGGATATCACATCTCATGCTATAAGAAGGGTCTCAGGTTTGGAATGGGAAGGAGTTGGATATCTCATCTCATGTTATAGGAAGGGTCTCAGGTTTGGTATTAGAGGCATTGAGATATCACATCTCATGCTATAGGAAGGGTCTCAGGATTAGAATGGGATGGAGTTGGCTATCACATTTCATGCTATATGAAGGGTCTCAGGTTTGCTATTAGAAGCATTGAGATATCACATCTCATGCTATAGGAAGGGTCTCAGGCTTGGAATTTTTAAGGAGTTGGATATCACATCTCATGCTATAGGAAGGGTCTCAGGTTTGGAATGAGAAGGATTTGGATATCACATCTCATGCTATAGGAAGGGTCTCAGGTTTGGAATGGGAAGGAGTTGGATATCACATCTCATGTTATAGGAAGGATCTCATGTTTGGTATTAGAAGCATTGAGATATCACATCTCATGCTATAGGAAGGGTCTCAGGATTGGAATGGGAAGGAGTTGGATGTCACATCTCATGCTATAGGAAGGGTCTCAGGTTTAGTATTAGAAGCATTGAGATATCACATCTCATGCTATAGGAAGGGTCTCAGGATTGGAATTGGAAGGAGTTGGATATCACATCTCATGCTATAGGAAGGGTCTCAGGTTTGGAATGAGAAGGATTTGGATATCACATCTCATGCTATAGGAAGGGTCTCAGGTTTGGAATGGGAAGGAGTTGGATATCACATCTCATGTTATAGGAAGGGTCTCATGTTTGGTATTAAAAGCATTGAGATATCATATCTCATGCTATAGGAAGGGTCTCAGGATTGGAATGGGAAGGAGTTGGATGTCACATCTCATGCTATAGAAAGGGTCTCAGGTTTAGTATTAGAAGCATTGAGATATCACATCTCATGCTATAGGAAGGGTCTCAGGATTGGAATGGGAAGGAGTTGGATAGCACATCTCATGCTGTAGGAAGGGTGTCATGTTTGGAATGGGAAGGAGTTGGATATCACATCTCATGCTATAAGAAGGGTCTCAGGTTTGGAATGGGAAGGAGTTGGATATCACATCTCATGCTATAGGAAGGGTCTCAGGATTGGAATGGGAAGGAGTTGGATATCACATCTCATGCTGTAGGAAGGGTCTCATGTTTGGAATGGGAAGGAGTTGGATATCACATCTCATGCTATAAGAAGGGTCTCAGGTTTGGAATGGGAAGGAGTTGGATATCTCATCTCATGTTATAGGAAGGGTCTCAGGTTTGGTATTAGAGGCATTGAGATATCACATCTCATGCTATAGGAAGGGTCTCAGGATTAGAATGGGATGGAGTTGGCTATCACATTTCATGCTATATGAAGGGTCTCAGGTTTGGTATTAGAAGCATTCAGATATCACATCTCATGCTATAGGAAGGGTCTCAGGATTGGAATGGGAAGGAGTTCGATATCACATCTCATGTTATAGGAAGGGTCTCAGGTTTGGTATTAGAAGCATTCAGATATCACATCTCATGCTATAGGAAGGGTCTCAGGATTGGAATGGGAAGGAGTTGGATATCACATCTCATGCTATGGGAAGAGTCTCAGGTTTGGAATCGAAGGAGTTGGATATCACTTCTCATGCTATAGGAAGGGGCTCGGGTTCGGTATTAGAACCATTGAGATATCACACCTCATGCTATAGGAAGGGTCTCAGGTTTGAAATGGAAAGGAGTTGGATATCATATCTCATGCTACGGGAAGGGTCTCTGGTTTGGTATTAGAAGCATTGAGATATCACATCTCATGCTATAGAAAGAGTGTCAGGATTGGAATGGGAAGGAGTTGGATATCACATCTCATGCTGTAGGAAGGGTCTCATGTCTGCAATGGGAAGGAGTTGAATATCACATCTCATGCTATAAGAAGGGTCTCAGGTTTCGAATGGGAAGGAGTTGGATATTACATCTCATGCTATAGGAAGGGTCTCAGGTTTGGAATGGGAAGGAGTTGGATATAACATCTCATTTTATAGGAAGGGTCTCAGGTTTGGTATTAGAGGCATTGAGATATCACATCACATGCTATAGGAAGGGTCTCAGGTTTGGAATGGGAAGGAATTGGATATCACATCTCATGCTATAGGAAGGGTCTCAGGTTTGGAATGGAAAGGGGTTGGATATCACATCTCGTGCTATAGGAAGGGTCTCAGGGTTGGAATGGGAAGGAGTTGGATATCATATTTCATGCTACAGGAAGGGTTTCTGGTTTGTAATGGGAAGAAGTTGGATATCACATCTCATGCTATAGGAAGGGTCTCAGGTTTGGAATTAGAAGCATTGAGATATCACATTTCATGTTATAGGAAGGGTCTCTGGATTGGAATGGGAAGGAGTTGGATATCACATCTCATGCTATAGGAAGAGTCTCATGTTTGGAATGGGAAGGAGTTGGATATCACATCTCATGCTATAGGAAGGGTCTCAGGTTTGGTATTAGAGGCATTGAGATATCACATCTCATGCTATAGGAAGGGTCTCAGGATTAGAATGGGATGGAGTTGGCTATCACATTTCATGCTATATGAAGGGTCTCAGGTTTGGTATTAGAAGCATTCAGATATCACATCTCATGCTATAGGAAGGGTCTCAGGATTGGAATGGGAAGGAGTTCGATATCACATCTCATGTTATAGGAAGGGTCTCAGGTTTGGTATTAGAAGCATTCAGATATCACATCTCATGCTATAGGAAGGGTCTCAGGATTGGAATGGGAAGGAGTTGGATATCACATCTCATGCTATGGGAAGAGTCTCAGGTTTGGAATCGAAGGAGTTGGATATCACTTCTCATGCTATAGGAAGGGGCTCGGGTTCGGTATTAGAACCATTGAGATATCACACCTCATGCTATAGGAAGGGTCTCAGGTTTGAAATGGAAAGGAGTTGGATATCATATCTCATGCTACGGGAAGGGTCTCTGGTTTGGTATTAGAAGCATTGAGATATCACATCTCATGCTATAGAAAGAGTGTCAGGATTGGAATGGGAAGGAGTTGGATATCACATCTCATGCTGTAGGAAGGGTCTCATGTCTGCAATGGGAAGGAGTTGAATATCACATCTCATGCTATAAGAAGGGTCTCAGGTTTCGAATGGGAAGGAGTTGGATATTACATCTCATGCTATAGGAAGGGTCTCAGGTTTGGAATGGGAAGGAGTTGGATATAACATCTCATTTTATAGGAAGGGTCTCAGGTTTGGTATTAGAGGCATTGAGATATCACATCACATGCTATAGGAAGGGTCTCAGGTTTGGAATGGGAAGGAATTGGATATCACATCTCATGCTATAGGAAGGGTCTCAGGTTTGGAATGGAAAGGGGTTGGATATCACATCTCGTGCTATAGGAAGGGTCTCAGGGTTGGAATGGGAAGGAGTTGGATATCATATTTCATGCTACAGGAAGGGTTTCTGGTTTGTAATGGGAAGAAGTTGGATATCACATCTCATGCTATAGGAAGGGTCTCAGGTTTGGAATTAGAAGCATTGAGATATCACATTTCATGTTATAGGAAGGGTCTCTGGATTGGAATGGGAAGGAGTTGGATATCACATCTCATGCTATAGGAAGAGTCTCATGTTTGGAATGGGAAGGAGTTGGATATCACATCTCATGCTATAGGAAGGGTCTCAGGTTTGGTATTAGATGCATTAAGATATCACATCTCATGCTACAGGAAGGGTCTCTGGTTTGTAATGGGAAGGAGTTGGATATCACATCTCATGTTAAAGGAAGGGTGTCAGGTTTGGTATTAGAAGCATTGAGATATCACATCTCATGCTATAGGAAGGGTCTCAGGTTTGGAATGGGAAGGGGTTGAATATCACATCTCATGCTATAGGAAGGGTCTCAGGTTTGAAATAGGAAAGAGTTGAATATCACATCTCATGCTATAGGAAGAGACTCAGGATCGGAATGGGAAGGAGTTGGATATCACATCTCATGCAACAGGAAGGGTCTCAGGTTTGGAATGGGAAGGAGTTGGATATCACATCTCATGTTAAAGGAAGGGTGTCAGGTTTGGTATTAGAAGCATTGAGATATCACATCTCATGCTATAGGAAGGGTCTCAGGATTGGAATGGGAAGGAGTTGGATATCACATCTCATGCTGTAGGAAGGGTCTCATGTTTGGAATGGGAAGGAGTTGGATATCACATCTCATGCTATAAGAAGGGTCTCAGGTTTGGAATGGGAAGGAGTTGGATATCACATCTCATGGTATAGGAAGGGTCTCGGGTTTGGAATGGTAAGGAATTGGATATCATATCTCATGCTACAGGAAGGGTCTCTGGTTTGCAATGGGAAGGAGTTGGATATCTCATCTCATGCTATAGGAAGGATCTCAGGTTTGGAATGGGAAGGAGTTGGATATCACATCTCATATTAAAGGAAGGGTGTCAGGTTTGGTATTAGAAGCATTGAGATATCACATCTCATGCTATAGGAAGGGTCTCAGGATTGGAATGGGAAGGAGTTGGATATCACATCTCATGCTGTAGGAAGGGTCTCATGTTTGGAATGGGAAGGAGTTGGATATCACATCTCATGCTATAAGAAGGGTCTCAGGTTTGGAATGGGAAGGAGTTGGATATCACATCTCATGCTATAGGAAGGGTCTCAGGATTGGAATGGGAAGGAGTTGGATATCACATCTCATGCTGTAGGAAGGGTCTCATGTTTGGAATGGGAAGGAGTTGGATATCACATCTCATGCTATAAGAAGGGTCTCAGGTTTGGAATGGGAAGGAGTTGGATATCTCATCTCATGTTATAGGAAGGGTCTCAGGTTTGGTATTAGAGGCATTGAGATATCACATCTCATGCTATAGGAAGGGTCTCAGGATTAGAATGGGATGGAGTTGGCTATCACATTTCATGCTATATGAAGGGTCTCAGGTTTGCTATTAGAAGCATTGAGATATCACATCTCATGCTATAGGAAGGGTCTCAGGCTTGGAATTTTTAAGGAGTTGGATATCACATCTCATGCTATAGGAAGGGTCTCAGGTTTGGAATGAGAAGGATTTGGATATCACATCTCATGCTATAGGAAGGGTCTCAGGTTTGGAATGGGAAGGAGTTGGATATCACATCTCATGTTATAGGAAGGATCTCATGTTTGGTATTAGAAGCATTGAGATATCACATCTCATGCTATAGGAAGGGTCTCAGGATTGGAATGGGAAGGAGTTGGATGTCACATCTCATGCTATAGGAAGGGTCTCAGGTTTAGTATTAGAAGCATTGAGATATCACATCTCATGCTATAGGAAGGGTCTCAGGATTGGAATTGGAAGGAGTTGGATATCACATCTCATGCTATAGGAAGGGTCTCAGGTTTGGAATGAGAAGGATTTGGATATCACATCTCATGCTATAGGAAGGGTCTCAGGTTTGGAATGGGAAGGAGTTGGATATCACATCTCATGTTATAGGAAGGGTCTCATGTTTGGTATTAAAAGCATTGAGATATCATATCTCATGCTATAGGAAGGGTCTCAGGATTGGAATGGGAAGGAGTTGGATGTCACATCTCATGCTATAGAAAGGGTCTCAGGTTTAGTATTAGAAGCATTGAGATATCACATCTCATGCTATAGGAAGGGTCTCAGGATTGGAATTGGAAGGAGTTGGATATCACATCTCATGCTATAGGAAGGGTCTCAGGTTTGGAATGGCAAGGAGTTGGATATCACATCTCATGCAATAGGAAGAGTCTCTGGTTTTGTATTAGAAGCATTGAGATATCACATCTCATGCTATATGAAGGGTCTCAGGTTTGGAATGGGAAGGGATTGGATATCACATCTCATGTTATAGGAAGGGTCTCAGGTTTGATATTAGAAGGATTGAGATATCACATCTCATGCTATAGGAACGGTCTCAGGATTGGAATGAGAAGGAGTCGGATATCAAATCTCATGGTACAGGATGTATCTCAGGTTAGGAATAGCAAGAAGTCAGATGTCAAATCGCATGCTACAGGTAGGATCTCAGGTTTGTAATGGGAAGGAGTTGGATACCACATCTCATGCTATGGCAAGGGCCTCAGTTTTGGTATTAAAAGCACTGAGATATCTCATCTCATGCTAGAGGAAGGGTCTCAGGATTGGAATGGGAAGGAGTTGGATATGACATATCATGCTATAGGAAAGGTCTCAGGTTTGGAATGGGAAAGAGTTCGATATCACATCTCATGCTATAGGAAGGGTCTCATGTTTGGAATGGGAAGGAGTTGGATATCACATCTCATGTTATAGGAGGGGTCTCAGGTTTGGTATTAGAAGCATTCAGATATCACATCTCATGCTATAGGAAGGGTCTCAGGATTGGAATGGGAAGGAGTTGGATGTCACATCTCATGCTATAGGAAGATTCACAGGTTTGGAATCAAAGGAGTTGGATATCACTTCTCATGCTATAGGAAGGGGCTCGGGTTCGGTATTAGAACCATTGAGATATCACATCTCATGCTATAGGAAGGGTCTCAAGGTTGAAATGGAAAGGAGTTGGATATCATATCTCATGCTACAGGAAGGGTCTCTGGTTTGGTATCAGAAGCATTGAGATATCGCATCTCGTGCTATAGAAAGGGTCTCAGGATTGGAATGGGAAGGAGTTGGATATCACATCTCATGCTGTAGGAAGGGTCTCATGTCTGGAATGGGAAGGAGTTGGATATCACATCTCATGCTATAAGAAGGGTCTCAGGTTTGGAATGGGAAGGAGTTGGATATCACATCTCATGTTATAGGAAGGGTCTCAGGTTTGGTATTAGAAGATTTGAGATATCAAATCTCATGCTGTAGGAAGGGTCTCAGGTTTGGAATGGGAAGGAATTGGATATCACATCTCATGGTATAGGAAGGGTCTCAGGTTTAGAATTGGGAAGGGGTTGGATATCACATCTCGTGCTATAGGAAGGGTCTCAGGGTTGGAATGGGAAGGAATTGGATATCATATCTAATGCTACAGGAAGGGTCTCTGGTTTGCAATGGGAAGGAGTTGGATATCACATCTCATGCTATAGGAAGGATCTCAGGTTTGGAATTGGAAGGAGTTGGATATCACATCTCATGTTATAGGAAGGGTCTCAGGTTTGGTATTAGAAGCATTGAGATATCACATCTCATGCTATAGGAAGGGTCTCAGGATTGGAATGGGAAGGAGTTGGATATCACATATCATGCTATAGGAAGAGTCTCAGGTTTGGTATTAGATGCATTGAGATATCACATCTCATGCTATTGGAAGGGTCTCAGGGTTGGAATGGGAACGAGTTGAATATCACATCTCATGCTATAGGAAGAGACTCATGATTGGAATGGGAAAAAGTTGGATATTGCATCTCATGCTTTAGGAAGGGTCTCAGGTTTGGAATGGGAAGGAGTTGGGTATCAAATCTCATGTTATAGGGAGGGTCTCAGGTTTGGTATTAGAAGCATTGAGATATCACATCTCATGCTATAGAAAGGGTCTCAGGATTGGAATGGGAAGGAATTGGATATCACATCTCATGCTGTAGGAAGGGTCTCATGTTTGGAATGGGAAGGAGTTGGATATCACATCTCATGCTATAAGAAGGGTCTCAGGTTTGGAATGGGAAGGAGTTGGATATCACATCTCATGTTATAGAAGGAGTCTCAGGTTTGGTATTAGAAGCATTTAGATATCACATCTCATGCTATAGGAAGGGTCTCAGGATTGGAATGGAAAGGAATTGGATATCACATCTCATGCTACAGGAAGGGTCTCATGTCTGGAATGGGAAGGAGTTGGATATCACATCTCATGCTATAAGAAGGGTCTCAGGTTTGGAATGGGAAGGAGTTGGATATCACATCTCATGTTATAAGAAGGGTCTCAGGTTTGGAATGGGAAGGAGTTGGATATCACATCTCATGTTATAGGAAGGGTCTCAGGTTTGGTATTAGAAGATTTGAGATATCAAATCTCATGCTGTAGGAAGGGTCTCAGGTTTGGAATGGGAAGGAATTGGATATCACATCTCATGGTATAGGAAGGGTCTCAGGTTTAGAATTGGGAAGGGGTTGGATATCACATCTCGTGCTATAGGAAGGGTCTCAGGGTTGGAATGGGAAGGAATTGGATATCATATCTAATGCTACAGGAAGGGTCTCTGGTTTGCAATGGGAAGGAGTTGGATATCACATCTCATGCTATAGGAAGGATCTCAGCTTTGGAATTGGAAGGAGTTGGATATCACATCTCATGTTATAGGAAGGGTCTCAGGTTTGGTATTAGAAGCATTGAGATATCACATCTCATGCTATAGGAAGGGTCTCAGGATTGGAATGGGAAGGAGTTGGATATCACATATCATGCTATAGGAAGAGTCTCAGGTTTGGTATTAGATGCATTGAGATATCACATCTCATGCTATTGGAAGCGTCTCAGGGTTGGAATGGGAACGAGTTGAATATCACATCTCATGCTATAGGAAGAGACTCATGATTGGAATGGGAAAAAGTTGGATATTGCATCTCATGCTTTAGGAAGGGTCTCAGGTTTGGAATGGGAAGGAGTTGGGTATCACATCTCATGTTATAGGGAGGGTCTCAGGTTTGGTATTAGAAGCATTGAGATATCACATCTCATGCTATAGAAAGGGTCTCAGGATTGGAATGGGAAGGAATTGGATATCACATCTCATGCTGTAGGAAGGGTCTCATGTTTGGAATGGGAAGGAGTTGGATATCACATCTCATGCTATAAGAAGGGTCTCAGGTTTGGAATGGGAAGGAGTTGGATATCACATCTCATGTTATAGAAGGAGTCTCAGGTTTGGTATTAGAAGCATTTAGATATCACATCTCATGCTATAGGAAGGGTCTCAGGATTGGAATGGAAAGGAATTGGATATCACATCTCATGCTACAGGAAGGGTCTCTGGTTTGCAATGGGAAGGAGTCAGATATCAAATCACATGCTACAGGTAGGATCTCAGGTTTGTAATGGGAAGGAGTTGGATACCACATCTCATGCTATGGGAAGGGCCTCAGTTTTGGTATTAAAAGCACTGAGATATCACATCTCATGCTAGAGGAAGGGTCTCAGGATTGGAATGGGAAGGAGTTTGATATCAAATCTCATGCTAGAGGAAGGGTCTCAGGATTGGAATGGGAAGGAGTTGGATAACACATCTCATGCTATGGGAAGAGTCTCAGGTTTGGAATCGAAGGAGTTGGATATCACATCTCATGCTATAGGAAGGGTCTCAGGGTTGAAATGGAAAGGAGTTGGATATCATATCTCATGCTACAGGAAAGGTCTCTGGTTTGGTATTAGAAGCATTGAGATGTCACATCTCATGCTATAGAAAGGGTGTCAGGATTGGAATGGGAAGGAGTTGGATATCACATCTCATGCTATAAGAAGGGTCTCAGGTTTGGAATGGGAAGGAGTTGGATATTACATCTCATGCTATAGGAAGGGTCTCAGGTTTGGAATGGGAAGGAGTTGGATATAACATCTCATCTTATAGGAAGGGTCTCAGGTTTGGTATTAGAGGCATTGAGATATCACATCACATGCTATAGGAAGGGTCTCAGGTTTGGAATGGGAAGGAATTGGATATCACATCTCATGCTATAGGAAAGGTCTCAGGTTTGGAATGGGAAGGAGTTCGATCTCACATCTCATGCTATAGGAAGGGTCTCATGTTTGGAATCGGAAGGAGTTGGATATCACATCTCATGTTCTAGAAGGGGTCTCAGGTTTTTTATTAGAAGCATTCAGATATCACATCTCATGCTATAGGAAGCGTCTCAGGATTGGAATGGGAAGGAGTTGGATGTCACATCTCATGCTATAGGAAGAGTCTCAGGTTTGGAATCGAGGGTGTTGGATATCACTTCTCATGCTATAGGAAGGGGCGCGGGTTCGGTATTAGAACCATTGAGATATCACATGTCATGCTATAGGAAGGGTCTCAAGGTTGAAATGGAAAGGAGTTGGATATCATATCTCATGCTACAGGAAGGGTCTCTTGTTTGGTATCAGAAGCATTGAGATATCACATCTCATGCTATAGAAAGGGTCTCAGGATTGGAATGGGAAGGAGTTGGATATCACATCTCATGCTGTAGGAAGGGTCTCATGTCTGGAATGGGAAGGAATTGGATATCACATCTCACGCTATAAGAAGGGTCTCAGGTTTGGAATGGGAAGGAGTTGGATATCACATCTCATGTTATAGGAAGGGTCTCAGGGTTGAAATGGAAAGGAGTTGGATATCATATCTCATTCTACAGGAAAGGTCTCTGGTTTGTTATTAGAAGCATTGAGATGTCACATCTCATGCTATAGAAAGGGTGTCAGGATTGGAATGGGAAGGAGTTGGATATCACATCTCATGCTATAAGAAGGGTCTCAGGTTTGGAATGGGAAGGAGTTGGATATTACATCTCATGCTATAGGAAGGGTCTCAGGTTTGGAATGGGAAGGAGTTGGATATAACATCTCATCTTATAGGAAGGGTCTCAGGTTTGGTATTAGAGGCATTGAGATATCACATCACATGCTATAGGAAGGGTCTCAGGTTTGGAATGGGAAGGAATTGGATATCACATCTCATGCTATAGGAAAGGTCTCAGGTTTGGAATGGGAAGGAGTTCGATCTCACATCTCATGCTATAGGAAGGGTCTCATGTTTGGAATCGGAAGGAGTTGGATATCACATCTCATGTTATAGAAGGGGTCTCAGTTTTTTTATTAGAAGCATTCAGATATCACATCTCATGCTATAGGAAGCGTCTCAGGATTGGAATGGGAAGGAGTTGGATGTCACATCTCATGCTATAGGAAGAGTCTCAGGTTTGGAATCGAGGGAGTTGGATATCACTTCTCATGCTATAGGAAGGGGCGCGGGTTCGGTATTAGAACCATTGAGATATCACATGTCATGCTATAGGAAGGGTCTCAAGGTTGAAATGGAAAGGAGTTGGATATCATATCTCATGCTACAGGAAGGGTCTCTTGTTTGGTATCAGAAGCATTGAGATATCACATCTCATGCTATAGAGAGGGTCTCAGGATTGGAATGGGAAGGAGTTGGATATCACATCTCATGCTGTAGGAAGGGTCTCATGTCTGGAATGGGAAGGAATTGGATATCACATCTCAGGCTATAAGAAGGGTCTCAGGTTTGGAATGGGAAGGAGTTGGATATCACATCTCATGTTATAGGAAGGGTCTCAGGTTTGGTATTAGAAGCATTGAGATATCAAATCTCATGCTGTAGGAAGGGTCTCAGGTTTGGAATGGGAAGGAATTGGATATCACATCTCATGCTATAGGAAGGGTCTCAGGTTTGGAATGGGAAGGGGTTGAATATCACATCTCGTGCTATAGGAAGGGTCTCAGGGTTGGAATGGGAAGGAATTGGATATCATATCTAATGCTACAGGAAGGGTCTCTGGTTTGCAATGGGAAGGAGTTGGATATCACATCTCATGCTATAGGAAGGATCTCAGGTTTGGAATTGGAAGGAGTTGGATATCACATCTCATGTTATAGGAAGGGTCTCAGGTTTGGTATTAGAAGCATTGAGATATCACATCTCATGCTATAGGAAGGGTCTCAGGATTGGAATGGGAAGGAGTTGGATATCACATATCATGCTATAGGAAGATTCTCAGGTTTGGTATTAGATGCATTGAGATATCACATCTCATGCTATTGGAAGGGTCTCAGGGTTGGAATGGGAACAAGTTGAATATCACATCTCATGCTATAGGAAGAGACTCAGGATTGGAATGGGAAGGAGTTGGATATTGCATCTCATGCTTTAGGAAGGGTCTCAGGTTTGGAATGGGAAGGAGTTGGGTATCACATCTCATGTTATAGGAAGGGTCTCAGGTTTGGTATTAGAGGCATTGAGATATCACATCTCATGCTATAGGAAGGGTCTCAGGACTAGAATGGGAAGGAGTTGGATATCACATATCATGCTATAGGAAGAGTCTCATGTTTGGAATGGGAAGGAGTTGGATATCACATCTCATGCTATAGGAAGGGTCTCAGGTTTGGTATTAGATGCATTGAGATATCACATCTCATGCTATAGGAAGGGTCTCAGGGTTGGAATGGGAACGAGTTGGATATCACATCTCATGCTACAGGAAGGATCTCAGGTTTGGAATGGGATGGAGTTGGCTATCACATTTCATGCTATGTGAAGGGTCTCAGGTTTGCTATTAGAAGCATTGAGATATCACATCTCATGTTATAGGAAGGGTCTCAGGCTTGGAATGGGAAGGAGTTGGATATCACATCTCATGCTATAGGAAGGGTCTCAGGTTTGGAATGAGAAGGATTTGGATATCACATCTCATGATATAGGAAGGGTCTCAGGTTTGGAATGGGAAGGAGTTGGATATCACATCTCATGCTATAGGAAGGGTCTCCTTTTTGGTATTAGAAGCATAGAGATATCACATCTCATGTTATAGGAAGGGTCTCAGGTTTGGAATGGGAAGGAGTTGGATATCACATCTCATGCTATAGGAAGGGTCTCCTTTTTGGTATTAGAAGCATTGAGATATCACATCTCATGCTATAGGAAGGGTCTCAGGATTGGAATGGGAAGGAGTTGGATGTCACATCTCATGCTATAGGAAGGGTCTCAGGTTTAGTATTAGAAGCATTGAGATATCACATCTCATGCTATAGGAAGGGTCTCAGGATTGGAATGGGAAGGAGTTGGATATCACATCTCATGCTATAGGAAGGGTCTCAGGTTTGGAATGGCAAGGAGTTGGATATCACATCTCATGCTATAGGAAGGGTCTCTGGTTTGGTATTAGAAGCATTGAGATATCACATCTCATGCTATATGAAGGGTCTCAGGTTTGGAATGAGAAGGGATTGGATATCACATCTCATGTTATAGGAAGGGTCTCAGGTTTGATATTAGAAGGATTGAGCTATCACATCTCATGCTATAGGAAGGGTCTCAGGATTGGAATGAGAAGGAGTCGGTGTTAGGAAAGATTTCGTTATTGTAGGGAACTTTCCTTCCATGTGGCAACCCCTAAACTTTTTGCTATTGTTTTCAACCTGTTTTCTTGACTTTGCCAGAGAAGTGCAGCCTTCTGCCGTACTCCTCTGGGCTTTCGCTCCTTTCTTACGGGGAAACTGACATGCCCTTAAGACAGTCAGTACCGGGGAACGCTGTTTCCCGTAGTTTCTTTTATCGTGTCGCCATTTTAGTGCAACACGACACAAGAGGGCACTGTAAGCTAAGTTACAGCTCTCTTGGGTCTCTAGCCTTCTACAGACCCTAGACACTCTTGTAGGATGGTTTTTGGATCGGTGCAAGTCATTCAGGGACTGGGCTGGTGGCAGCAATCATTTGGTTTATTTTGAGCTCCTTTTGCCGTTCTGAGCACCTTTTTGCCGCGAACACAAAAGGGTGGCCCGGCTACCCAAAATGGCCGGACCACGAGGCTCCTTTGTCTCGTCCACTGTCCGTCTTGCTCCCTTTACCTTCCCCCAGGTCAGGCGACCCGGGGCCTTCCTTATTTGGGCATGTAGTTTCCCGCGAAACACGGTTGCTTTCGCGGGCTTCTACATGTCGTTTGAGTGCCCCCAGGATGTGGGCTGGGCTGTCTGGTCCCAATACACATCCTGGGTGCCAGAGAGTCTAGGGTGGTGTGAATGCCTGGGACCACTGTGGTCCGTGATTGGTCCACGTATGGTATGTGTGTTGATGAGCGGATCTCCCATTGGCTCCCCTCCGTTTTGGCGCGAAGGGAACCGTGGATAAGAGGGAGCTGGAAACACCACTACCATGTCGATCTCCTGAGTTCTTACGAACCCAGGGATACAGGAGCCAAGTATCCTGCGAACACGAGGCTGGACCGAGGAATCGCTGGTGACCCCCTGAAGAACTTCTGCTCCTCATTGCTGTCGTCCGGTGAAGCCCTTTCCACCTAAGATCGAACAAGAAGGCCTGTACTGGCGCTTCGACCTATTGGAATAGCAGGACCAGCTATTCCCGGCACCTTCATCAACTCCTGCCGTAAGCCTTCGGAAGTGTCTCTGGGCCATCCAGTTGACTGACCAGCTTACTAAGGAGTCCTGCTCTGTAATCGCCGACAGGTTGGGTGGTATTCTGAGTCCGGGGCACGCTCACACGCTTCGTTTGCTTAGCAACCCTAAGCTAGAGGTGAACGGTGCTCGTTTGGCTTGAATACACCCGGCCGTTCCGTTGCCCTGCCGTGGCTACAAAACTGTGCAGGATTCTTCGATCGGGACGTCTTTTTACTCTGCACGACGACGAGACGTTCCCTGCTCTTCAGAACCTGCCAGAAGCTGCATCTATCGAGGAGAAGCTCGGGCCTGCTTGCTTCGGGGACCGGTGAGTAGATTAGCTAGGATCTGGTCGCCCTCCTACAGTGCCCCTTGCTTTTCCCCGCTGTAAATACAGCTCCCCTTGTCCGTACTCGCGCCCTACTTCTGCCTCACAGTGGAGGCTGCGCTAGAGTCGCGGACCGTGTTCTCCTTCATTAGGGCACCCTACAGAGCTGCCCAACGTCCTCCGAAGAGCTTCACCTTCTGCCCATTGGCACCGGCGTGTGCAGGTACTTTTGAGCGCTAGGCTCCACTCTTCGTAGGGATTGGACTACCATCTAGTTAGGGGCCTCAGAAGGCGGACATATCACACGCATTGGTTCGCACTGCCTGTTTTCCTTCCCCTGCAGGTGGATAACATATTTCGTGCTGCTAATGCTGTGAAACTGTGTATTCTGTATATATATTGGGTGGGTAGTGTATGTGTTGGTTTAATATCGTTGTATATTGCTGCTTTTACTGTGGTTATTAGTTTCAAGGCCTTATAATAAATGTGTATCTATTTTTGATATAAACAACTGTTTGGAGTAGTTTGTACGCGCTCTTGCTTTGTGTGCTCACTGCGGGCTTTCAGTCACCCTCACCCCTCTTGAGACCTAGTCTTGACCGCCGCGATCGCTACCTTGATTGGTCTGGCTTGTCCAGAGGTTACCCTGTTCCAAGTAATTAGGTTGGCCTTCTGAACTTCTGCGCCACCAGGACAGAGTTCAGAAATCCGTCTTAACAGTCGGATATCAAATCTCATGGTACAGGATGTATCTCAGGTTAGGAATAGCAAGAAGTCAGATATCAAATCGCATGCTACAGGTAGGATCTCAGGTTTGTAATGGGAAGGAGTTGGATACCACATCTCATGCTGTAGGAAGGGTCTCATGTCTGGAATGGGAAGGAATTGGATATCACATCTCACGCTATAAGAAGGGTCTCAGGTTTGGAATGGGAAGGAGTTGGATATCACATCTCATGTTATAGGAAGGGTCTCAGGTTTGGTATTAGAAGCATTGAGATATCAAATCTCATGCTGTAGGAAGGGTCTCAGGTTTGGAATGGGAAGGAATTGGATATCACATCTCATGCTATAGGAAAGGTCTCAGGTTTGGAATGGGAAGGAGTTCGATCTCACATCTCATGCTATAGGAAGGGTCTCATGTTTGGAATCGGAAGGAGTTGGATATCACATCTCATGTTATAGAAGGGGTCTCAGGTTTTTTATTAGAAGCATTCAGATATCACATCTCATGCTATAGGAAGCGTCTCAGGATTGGAATGGGAAGGAGTTGGATGTCACATCTCATGCTATAGGAAGAGTCTCAGGTTTGGAATCGAGGGTGTTGGATATCACTTCTCATGCTATAGGAAGGGGCGCGGGTTCGGTATTAGAACCATTGAGATATCACATGTCATGCTATAGGAAGGGTCTCAAGGTTGAAATGGAAAGGAGTTGGATATCATATCTCATGCTACAGGAAGGGTCTCTTGTTTGGTATCAGAAGCATTGAGATATCACATCTCATGCTATAGAAAGGGTCTCAGGATTGGAATGGGAAGGAGTTGGATATCACATCTCATGCTGTAGGAAGGGTCTCATGTCTGGAATGGGAAGGAATTGGATATCACATCTCACGCTATAAGAAGGGTCTCAGGTTTGGAATGGGAAGGAGTTGGATATCACATCTCATGTTATAGGAAGGGTCTCAGGGTTGAAATGGAAAGGAGTTGGATATCATATCTCATGCTACAGGAAAGGTCTCTGGTTTGTTATTAGAAGCATTGAGATGTCACATCTCATGCTATAGAAAGGGTGTCAGGATTGGAATGGGAAGGAGTTGGATATCACATCTCATGCTATAAGAAGGGTCTCAGGTTTGGAATGGGAAGGAGTTGGATATTACATCTCATGCTATAGGAAGGGTCTCAGGTTTGGAATGGGAAGGAGTTGATTATAACATCTCATCTTATAGGAAGGGTCTCAGGTTTGGTATTAGAGGCATTGAGATATCACATCACATGCTATAGGAAGGGTCTCAGGTTTGGAATGGGAAGGAATTGGATATCACATCTCATGCTATAGGAAAGGTCTCAGGTTTGGAATGGGAAGGAGTTCGATCTCACATCTCATGCTATAGGAAGGGTCTCATGTTTGGAATCGGAAGGAGTTGGATATCACAGCTCATGTTATAGAAGGGGTCTCAGGTTTTTTATTAGAAGCATTCAGATATCACATCTCATGCTATAGGAAGCGTCTCAGGATTGGAATGGGAAGGAGTTGGATGTCACATCTCATGCTATAGGAAGAGTCTCAGGTTTGGAATCGAGGGAGTTGGATATCACTTCTCATGCTATAGGAAGGGGCGCGGGTTCGGTATTAGAACCATTGAGATATCACATGTCATGCTATAGGAAGGGTCTCAAGGTTCAAATGGAAAGGAGTTGGATATCATATCTCATGCTACAGGAAGGGTCTCTTGTTTGGTATCAGAAGCATTGAGATATCACATCTCATGCTATAGAGAGGGTCTCAGGATTGGAATGGGAAGGAGTTGGATATCACATCTCATGCTGTAGGAAGGGTCTCATGTCTGGAATGGGAAGGAATTGGATATCACATCTCACGCTATAAGAAGGGTCTCAGGTTTGGAATGGGAAGGAGTTGGATATCACATCTCATGTTATAGGAAGGGTCTCAGGTTTGGTATTAGAAGCATTGAGATATCAAATCTCATGCTGTAGGAAGGGTCTCAGGTTTGGAATGGGAAGGAATTGGATATCACATCTCATGCTATAGGAAGGGTCTCAGGTTTGGAATGGGAAGGGGTTGAATATCACATCTCGTGCTATAGGAAGGGTCTCAGGGTTGGAATGGGAAGGAATTGGATATCATATCTAATGCTACAGGAAGGGTCTCTGGTTTGCAATGGGAAGGAGTTGGATATCACATCTCATGCTATAGGAAGGATCTCAGGTTTGGAATTGGAAGGAGTTGGATATCACATCTCATGTTATAGGAAGGGTCTCAGGTTTGGTATTAGAAGCATTGAGATATCACATCTCATGCTATAGGAAGGGTCTCAGGATTGGAATGGGAAGGAGTTGGATATCACATATCATGCTATAGGAAGAGTCTCAGGTTTGGTATTAGATGCATTGAGATATCACATCTCATGCTATTGGAAGGGTCTCAGGGTTGGAATGGGAACAAGTTGAATATCACATCTCATGCTATAGGAAGAGACTCAGGATTGGAATGGGAAGGAGTTGGATATTGCATCTCATGCTTTAGGAAGGGTCTCAGGTTTGGAATGGGAAGGAGTTGGGTATCACATCTCATGTTATAGGAAGGGTCTCAGGTTTGGTATTAGAGGCATTGAGATATCACATCTCATGCTATAGGAAGGGTCTTAGGGTTGGAATGGGAACGAGTTGGATATCACATCTCATGCTACAGGAAGGATCTCAGGTTTGGAATGGGATGGAGTTGGCTATCACATTTCATGCTATGTGAAGGGTCTCAGGTTTGCTATTAGAAGCATTGAGATATCACATCTCATGTTATAGGAAGGGTCTCAGGCTTGGAATGGGAAGGAGTTGGATATCACATCTCATGCTATAGGAAGGGTCTCAGGTTTGGAATGAGAAGGATTTGGATATCACATCTCATGATATAGGAAGGGTCTCAGGTTTGGAATGGGAAGGAGTTGGATATCACATCTCATGCTATAGGAAGGGTCTCCTTTTTGGTATTAGAAGCATTGAGATATCACATCTCATGTTATAGGAAGGGTCTCAGGTTTGGAATGGGAAGGAGTTGGATATCACATCTCATGCTATAGGAAGGGTCTCCTTTTTGGTATTAGAAGCATTGAGATATCACATCTCATGCTATAGGAAGGGTCTCAGGATTGGAATGGGAAGGAGTTGAATGTCACATCTCATGCTATAGGAAGGGTCTCAGGTTTAGTATTAGAAGCATTGAGATATCACATCTCATGCTATAGGAAGGGTCTCAGGGTTGGAATGGGAACGAGTTGGATATCACATCTCATGCTACAGGAAGGATCTCAGGTTTGGAATGGGATGGAGTTGGCTATCACATTTCATGCTATGTGAAGGGTCTCAGGTTTGCTATTAGAAGCATTGAGATATCACATCTCATGTTATAGGAAGGGTCTCAGGCTTGGAATGGGAAGGAGTTGGATATCACATCTCATGCTATAGGAAGGGTCTCAGGTTTGGAATGAGAAGGATTTGGATATCACATCTCATGATATAGGAAGGGTCTCAGGTTTGGAATGGGAAGGAGTTGGATATCACATCTCATGCTATAGGAAGGGTCTCCTTTTTGGTATTAGAAGCATTGAGATATCACATCTCATGTTATAGGAAGGGTCTCAGGTTTGGAATGGGAAGGAGTTGGATATCACATCTCATGCTATAGGAAGGGTCTCCTTTTTGGTATTAGAAGCATTGAGATATCACATCTCATGCTATAGGAAGGGTCTCAGGATTGGAATGGGAAGGAGTTGGATGTCACATCTCATGCTATAGGAAGGGTCTCAGGTTTAGTATTAGAAGCATTGAGATATCACATCTCATGCTATAGGAAGGGTCTCAGGATTGGAATGGGAAGGAGTTGGATATCACATCTCATGCTATAGGAAGGGTCTCAGGTTTGGAATGGCAAGGAGTTGGATATCACATCTCATGCTATAGGAAGGGTCTCTGGTTTGGTATTAGAAGCATTGAGATATCACATCTCATGCTATATGAAGGGTCTCAGGTTTGGAATGAGAAGGGATTGGATATCACATCTCATGTTATAGGAAGGGTCTCAGGTTTGATATTAGAAGGATTGAGATATCACATCTCATGCTATAGGAAGGGTCTCAGGATTGGAATGAGAAGGAGTCGGATATCAAATCTCATGGTACAGGATGTATCTCAGGTTAGGAATAGCAAGAAGTCAGATATCAAATCGCATGCTACAGGTAGGATCTCAGGTTTGTAATGGGAAGGAGTTGGATACCACATCTCATGCTGTAGGAAGGGTCTCATGTCTGGAATGGGAAGGAATTGGATATCACATCTCACGCTATAAGAAGGGTCTCAGGTTTGGAATGGGAAGGAGTTGGATATCACATCTCATGTTATAGGAAGGGTCTCAGGTTTGGTATTAGAAGCATTGAGATATCAAATCTCATGCTGTAGGAAGGGTCTCAGGTTTGGAATGGGAAGGAATTGGATAACACATCTCATGCTATAGGAAGGGTCTCAGGTTTGGAATGGGAAGGGGTTGAATATCACATCTCGTGCTATAGGAAGGGCCTCAGGGTTGGAATGGGAAGGAATTGGATATCATATCTAATGCTACAGGAAGGGTCTCTGGTTTGCAATGGGAAGGAGTTGGATATCACATCTCATGCTATAGGAAGGATCTCAGGTTTGGAATTGGAAGGAGTTGGATATCACATCTCATGTTATAGGAAGGGTCTCAGGTTTGGTATTAGAAGCATTGAGATATCACATCTCATGCTATAGTAAGGGTCTCAGGATTGGAATGGGAAGGAGTTGGATATCACATATCATGCTATAGGAAGAGTCTCAGGTTTGGTATTAGATGCATTGAGATATCACATCTCATGCTATTGGAAGGGTCTCAGGGTTGGAATGGGAACAAGTTGAATATCACATCTCATGCTATAGGAAGAGACTCAGGATTGGAATGGGAAGGAGTTGGATATTGCATCTCATGCTTTAGGAAGGGTCTCAGGTTTGGAATGGGAAGGAGTTGGGTATCACATCTCATGTTATAGGAAGGGTCTCAGGTTTGGTATTAGAGGCATTGAGATATCACATCTCATGCTATAGGAAGGGTCTCAGGACTAGAATGGGAAGGAGTTGGATATCACATCTCATGCTATAGGAAGAGTCTCATGTTTGGAATGGGAAGGAGTTGGATATCACATCTCATGCTATAGGAAGGGTCTCAGGTTTGGTATTAGATGCATTGAGATATCACATCTCATGCTATAGGAAGGGTCTCAGGGTTGGAATGGGAACGAGTTGGATATCACATCTCATGCTACAGGAAGGATCTCAGGTTTGGAATGGGATGGAGTTGGCTATCACATTTCATGCTATGTGAAGGGTCTCAGGGGTTTGCTATTAGAAGCATTGAGATATCACATCTCATGTTATAGGAAGGGTCTCAGGCTTGGAATGGGAAGGAGTTGGATATCACATCTCATGCTATAGGAAGGGTCTCAGGTTTGGAATGAGAAGGATTTGGATATCACATCTCATGATATAGGAAGGGTCTCAGGTTTGGAATGGGAAGGAGTTGGATATCACATCTCATGCTATAGGAAGGGTCTCCTTTTTGGTATTAGAAGCATTGAGATATCACATCTCATGTTATAGGAAGGGTCTCAGGTTTGGAATGGGAAGGAGTTGGATATCACATCTCATGCTATAGGAAGGGTCTCCTTTTTGGTATTAGAAGCATTGAGATATCACATCTCATGCTATAGGAAGGGTCTCAGGATTGGAATGGGAAGGAGTTGAATATCACATCTCATGCTATAAGAAGGGTCTCAGGTTTCGAATGGGAAGGAGTTGGATATTACATCTCATGCTATAGGAAGGGTCTCAGGTTTGGAATGGGAAGGAGTTGGATATAACATCTCATTTTATAGGAAGGGTCTCAGGTTTGGTATTAGAGGCATTGAGATATCACATCACATGCTATAGGAAGGGTCTCAGGTTTGGAATGGGAAGGAATTGGATATCACATCTCATGCTATAGGAAGGGTCTCAGGTTTGGAATGGAAAGGGGTTGGATATCACATCTCGTGCTATAGGAAGGGTCTCAGGGTTGGAATGGGAAGGAGTTGGATATCATATTTCATGCTACAGGAAGGGTTTCTGGTTTGTAATGGGAAGAAGTTGGATATCACATCTCATGCTATAGGAAGGGTCTCAGGTTTGGAATTAGAAGCATTGAGATATCACATTTCATGTTATAGGAAGGGTCTCTGGATTGGAATGGGAAGGAGTTGGATATCACATCTCATGCTACAGGAAGAGTCTCATGTTTGGAATGGGAAGGAGTTGGATATCACATCTCATGCTATAGGAAGGGTCTCAGGTTTGGTATTAGATGCATTAAGATATCACATCTCATGCTACAGGAAGGGTCTCTGGTTTGTAATGGGAAGGAGTTGGATATCACATCTCATGTTAAAGGAAGGGTGTCAGGTTTGGTATTAGAAGCATTGAGATATCACATCTCATGCTATAGGAAGGGTCTCAGGTTTGGAATGGGAAGGGGTTGAATATCACATCTCATGCTATAGGAAGGGTCTCAGGTTTGAAATAGGAAAGAGTTGAATATCACATCTCATGCTATAGGAAGAGACTCAGGATCGGAATGGGAAGGAGTTGGATATCACATCTCATGCAACAGGAAGGGTCTCAGGTTTGGAATGGGAAGGAGTTGGATATCACATCTCATGTTAAAGGAAGGGTGTCAGGTTTGGTATTAGAAGCATTGAGATATCACATCTCATGCTATAGGAAGGGTCTCAGGATTGGAATGGGAAGGAGTTGGATATCACATCTCATGCTGTAGGAAGGGTCTCATGTTTGGAATGGGAAGGAGTTGGATATCACATCTCATGCTATAAGAAGGGTCTCAGGTTTGGAATGGGAAGGAGTTGGATATCACATCTCATGGTATAGGAAGGGTCTCGGGTTTGGAATGGTAAGGAATTGGATATCATATCTCATGCTACAGGAAGGGTCTCTGGTTTGCAATGGGAAGGAGTTGGATATCTCATCTCATGCTATAGGAAGGATCTCAGGTTTGGAATGGGAAGGAGTTGGATATCACATCTCATATTAAAGGAAGGGTGTCAGGTTTGGTATTAGAAGCATTGAGATATCACATCTCATGCTATAGGAAGGGTCTCAGGATTGGAATGGGAAGGAGTTGGATATCACATCTCATGCTGTAGGAAGGGTCTCATGTTTGGAATGGGAAGGAGTTGGATATCACATCTCATGCTATAAGAAGGGTCTCAGGTTTGGAATGGGAAGGAGTTGGATATCACATCTCATGCTATAGGAAGGGTCTCAGGATTGGAATGGGAAGGAGTTGGATATCACATCTCATGCTGTAGGAAGGGTCTCATGTTTGGAATGGGAAGGAGTTGGATATCACATCTCATGCTATAAGAAGGGTCTCAGGTTTGGAATGGGAAGGAGTTGGATATCTCATCTCATGTTATAGGAAGGGTCTCAGGTTTGGTATTAGAGGCATTGAGATATCACATCTCATGCTATAGGAAGGGTCTCAGGATTAGAATGGGATGGAGTTGGCTATCACATTTCATGCTATATGAAGGGTCTCAGGTTTGCTATTAGAAGCATTGAGATATCACATCTCATGCTATAGGAAGGGTCTCAGGCTTGGAATTTTTAAGGAGTTGGATATCACATCTCATGCTATAGGAAGGGTCTCAGGTTTGGAATGAGAAGGATTTGGATATCACAACTCATGCTATAGGAAGGGTCTCAGGTTTGGAATGGGAAGGAGTTGGATATCACATCTCATGTTATAGGAAGGGTCTCATGTTTGGTATTAAAAGCATTGAGATATCATATCTCATGCTATAGGAAGGGTCTCAGGATTGGAATGGGAAGGAGTTGGATGTCACATCTCATGCTATAGAAAGGGTCTCAGGTTTAGTATTAGAAGCATTGAGATATCACATCTCATGCTATAGGAAGGGTCTCAGGATTGGAATTGGAAGGAGTTGGATATCACATCTCATGCTATAGGAAGGGTCTCAGGTTTGGAATGGCAAGGAGTTGGATATCACATCTCATGCTATAGGAAGAGTCTCTGGTTTTGTATTAGAAGCATTGAGATATCACATCTCATGCTATATGAAGGGTCTCAGGTTTGGAATGGGAAGGGATTGGATATCACATCTCATGTTATAGGAAGGGTCTCAGGTTTGATATTAGAAGGATTGAGATATCACATCTCATGCTATAGGAACGGTCTCAGGATTGGAATGAGAAGGAGTCGGATATCAAATCTCATGGTACAGGATGTATCTCAGGTTAGGAATAGCAAGAAGTCAGATGTCAAATCGCATGCTACAGGTAGGATCTCAGGTTTGTAATGGGAAGGAGTTGGATACCACATCTCATGCTATGGGAAGGGCCTCAGTTTTGGTATTAAAAGCACTGAGATATCTCATCTCATGCTAGAGGAAGGGTCTCAGGATTGGAATGGGAAGGAGTTGGATATCACATATCATGCTATAGGAAAGGTCTCAGGTTTGGAATGGGAAAGAGTTCGATATCACATCTCATGCTATAGGAAGGGTCTCATGTTTGGAATGGGAAGGAGTTGGATATCACATCTCATGTTATAGGAGGGGTCTCAGGTTTGGTATTAGAAGCATTCAGATATCACATCTCATGCTATAGGAAGGGTCTCAGGATTGGAATGGGAAGGAGTTGGATGTCACATCTCATGCTATAGGAAGAGTCACAGGTTTGGAATCGAAGGAGTTGGATATCACTTCTCATGCTATAGGAAGGGGCTCGGGTTCGGTATTAGAACCATTGAGATATCACATCTCATGCTATAGGAAGGGTCTCAAGGTTGAAATGGAAAGGAGTTGGATATCATATCTCATGCTACAGGAAGGGTCTCTGGTTTGGTATCAGAAGCATTGAGATATCGCATCTCATGCTATAGAAAGGGTCTCAGGATTGGAATGGGAAGGAGTTGGATATCACATCTCATGCTGTAGGAAGGGTCTCATGTCTGGAATGGGAAGGAGTTGGATATCACATCTCATGCTATAAGAAGGGTCTCAGGTTTGGAATGGGAAGGAGTTGGATATCACATCTCATGTTATAGGAAGGGTCTCAGGTTTGGTATTAGAAGATTTGAGATATCAAATCTCATGCTGTAGGAAGGGTCTCAGGTTTGGAATGGGAAGGAATTGGATATCACATATCATGGTATAGGAAGGGTCTCAGGTTTAGAATTGGGAAGAGGTTGGATATCACATCTCGTGCTATAGGAAGGGTCTCAGGGTTGGAATGGGAAGGAATTGGATATCATATCTAATGCTACAGGAAGGGTCGCTGGTTTGCAATGGGAAGGAGTTGGATATCACATCTCATGCTATAGGAAGGATCTCAGGTTTGGAATTGGAAGGAGTTGGATATCACATCTCATGTTATAGGAAGGGTCTCAGGTTTGGTATTAGAAGCATTGAGATATCACATCTCATGCTATAGGAAGGGTCTCAGGATTGGAATGGGAAGGAGTTGGATATCACATATCATGCTATAGGAAGAGTCTCAGGTTTGGTATTAGATGCATTGAGATATCACATCTCATGCTATTGGAAGGGTCTCAGGGTTGGAATGGGAACGAGTTGAATATCACATCTCATGCTATAGGAAGAGACTCATGATTGGAATGGGAAAAAGTTGGATATTGCATCTCATGCTTTAGGAAGGGTCTCAGGTTTGGAATGGGAAGGAGTTGGGTATCACATCTCATGTTATAGGGAGGGTCTCAGGTTTGGTATTAGAAGCATTGAGATATCACATCTCATGCTATAGAAAGGGTCTCAGGATTGGAATGGGAAGGCATTGGATATCACATCTCATGCTGTAGGAAGGGTCTCATGTTTGGAATGGGAAGGAGTTGGATATCACATCTCATGCTATAAGAAGGGTCTCAGGTTTGGAATGGGAAGGAGTTGGATATCACATCTCATGTTATAGAAGGAGTCTCAGGTTTGGTATTAGAAGCATTTAGATATCACATCTCATGCTATAGGAAGGGTCTCAGGATTGGAATGGAAAGGAATTGGATATCACATCTCATGCTACAGGAAGGGTCTCTGGTTTGCAATGGGAAGGAGTCAGATATCAAATCACATGCTACAGGTAGGATCTCAGGTTTGTAATGGGAAGGAGTTGGATACCGCATCTCATGCTATGGGAAGGGCCTCAGTTTTGGTATTAAAAGCACTGAGATATCACATCTCATGCTAGAGGAAGGGTCTCAGGATTGGAATGGGAAGGAGTTTGATATCAAATCTCATGCTAGAGGAAGGGTCTCAGGATTGGAATGGGAAGGAGTTGGATATCACATCTCATGCTATAGGAAAGGTCTCAGGTTTGGAATGAGAAGGAGTTCGATATCAAATCTCATGTTATAGGAAGGGTCTCAGGTTTGGTATTAGAAGCATTCAGATATCACATCTCATGCTATAGGAAGGGTCTCAGGATTGGAATGGGAAGGAGTTGGATATCACATCTCATGCTATGGGAAGAGTCTCAGGTTTGGAATCGAAGGAGTTGGATATCACATCTCATGCTATAGGAAGGGTCTCAGGGTTGAAATGGAAAGGAGTTGGATATCATATCTCATGCTACAGGAAAGGTCTCTGGTTTGGTATTAGAAGCATTGAGATGTCACATCTCATGCTATAGAAAGGGTGTCAGGATTGGAATGGGAAGGAGTTGGATATCACATCTCATGCTATAAGAAGGGTCTCAGGTTTGGAATGGGAAGGAGTTGGATATTACATCTCATGCTATAGGAAGGGTCTCAGGTTTGGAATGGGAAGGAGTTGGATATAACATCTCATCTTATAGGAAGGGTCTCAGGTTTGGTATTAGGGGCATTGAGATATCACATCACATGCTATAGGATGGGTCTCAGGTTTGGAATGGGAAGGAATTGGATATCACATCTCATGCTATAGGAAAGGTCTCAGGTTTGGAATGGGAAGGAGTTCGATCTCACATCTCATGCTATAGGAAGGGTCTCATGTTTGGAATCGGAAGGAGTTGGATATCACATCTCATGTTATAGAAGGGGTCTCAGGTTTTTTATTAGAAGCATTCAGATATCACATCTCATGCTATAGGAAGCGTCTCAGGATTGGAATGGGAAGGAGTTGGATGTCACATCTCATGCTATAGGAAGAGTCTCAGGTTTGGAATCGAGGGTGTTGGATATCACTTCTCATGCTATAGGAAGGGGCGCGGGTTCGGTATTAGAACCATTGAGATATCACATGTCATGCTATAGGAAGGGTCTCAAGGTTGAAATGGAAAGGAGTTGGATATAATATCTCATGCTACAGGAAGGGTCTCTTGTTTGGTATCAGAAGCATTGAGATATCACATCTCATGCTATAGAAAGGGTCTCAGGATTGGAATGGGAAGGAGTTGGATATCACATCTCATGCTGTAGGAAGGGTCTCATGTCTGGAATGGGAAGGAATTGGATATCACATCTCACGCTATAAGAAGGGTCTCAGGTTTGGAATGGGAAGGAGTTGGATATCACATCTCATGTTATAGGAAGGGTCTCAGGGTTGAAATGGAAAGGAGTTGGATATCATATCTCATGCTACAGGAAAGGTCTCTGGTTTGGTATTAGAAGCATTGAGATGTCACATCTCATGCTATAGAAAGGGTGTCAGGATTGGAATGGGAAGGAGTTGGATATCACATCTCATGCTATAAGAAGGGTCTCAGGTTTGGAATGGGAAGGAGTTGGATATTACATCTCATGCTATAGGAAGGGTCTCAGGTTTGGAATGGGAAGGAGTTGGATATAACATCTCATCTTATAGGAAGGGTCTCAGGTTTGGTATTAGAGGCATTGAGATATCACATCACATGCTATAGGAAGGGTCTCAGGTTTGGAATGGGAAGGAATTGGATATCACATCTCATGCTATAGGAAAGGTCTCAGGTTTGGAATGGGAAGGAGTTCGATCTCACATCTCATGCTATAGGAAGGGTCTCATGTTTGGAATCGGAAGGAGTTGGATATCACATCTCATGTTATAGAAGGGGTCTCAGGTTTTTCATTAGAAGCATTCAGATATCACATCTCATGCTATAGGAAGCGTCTCAGGATTGGAATGGGAAGGAGTTGGATGTCACATCTCATGCTATAGGAAGAGTCTCAGGTTTGGAATCGAGGGAGTTGGATATCACTTCTCATGCTATAGGAAGGGGCGCGGGTTCGGTATTAGAACCATTGAGATATCACATGTCATGCTATAGGAAGGGTCTCAAGGTTGAAATGGAAAGGAGTTGGATATCATATCTCATGCTACAGGAAGGGTCTCTTGTTTGGTATCAGAAGCATTGAGATATCACATCTCATGCTATAGAGAGGGTCTCAGGATTGGAATGGGAAGGAGTTGGATATCACATCTCATGCTGTAGGAAGGGTATCATGTCTGGAATGGGAAGGAATTGGATATCACATCTCACGCTATAAGAAGGGTCTCAGGTTTGGAATGGGAAGGAGTTGGATATCACATCTCATGTTATAGGAAGGGTTTCAGGTTTGGTATTAGAAGCATTGAGATATCAAATCTCATGCTGTAGGAAGGGTCTCAGGTTTGGAATGGGAAGGAATTGGATATCACATCTCATGCTATAGGAAGGGTCTCAGGTTTGGAATGGGAAGGGGTTGAATATCACATCTCGTGCTATAGGAAGGGTCTCAGGGTTGGAATGGGAAGGAATTGGATATCATATCTAATGCTACAGGAAGGGTCTCTGGTTTGCAATGGGAAGGAGCTGGATATCACATCTCATGCTATAGGAAGGATCTCAGGTTTGGAATTGGAAGGAGTTGGATATCACATCTCATGTTATAGGAAGGGTCTCAGGTTTGGTATTAGAAGCATTGAGATATCACATCTCATGCTATAGGAAGGGTCTCAGGATTGGAATGGGAAGGAGTTGGATATCACATATCATGCTATAGGAAGAGTCTCAGGTTTGGTATTAGATGCATTAAGATATCACATCTCATGCTATTGGAAGGGTCTCAGGGTTGGAATGGGAACAAGTTGAATATCACATCTCATGCTATAGGAAGAGACTCAGGATTGGAATGGGAAGGAGTTGGATATTGCATCTCATGCTTTAGGAAGGGTCTCAGGTTTGGAATGGGAAGGAGTTGGGTATCACATCTCATGTTATAGGAAGGGTCTCAGGTTTGGTATTAGAGGCATTGAGATATCACATCTCATGCTATAGGAAGGGTCTCAGGACTAGAATGGGAAGGAGTTGGATATCACATCTCATGCTATAGGAAGAGTCTCATGTTTGGAATGGGAAGGAGTTGGATATCACATCTCATGCTATAGGAAGGGTCTCAGGTTTGGTATTAGATGCATTGAGATATCACATCTCATGCTATAGGAAGGGTCTCAGGGTTGGAATGGGAACGAGTTGGATATCACATCTCATGCTACAGGAAGGATCTCAGGTTTGGAATGGGATGGAGTTGGCTATCACATTTCATGCTATGTGAAGGGTCTCAGGTTTGCTATTAGAAGCATTGAGATATCACATCTCATGTTATAGGAAGGGTCTCAGGCTTGGAATGGGAAGGAGTTGGATATCACATCTCATGCTATAGGAAGGGTCTCAGGTTTGGAATGAGAAGGATTTGGATATCAAATCTCATGATATAGGAAGGGTCTCAGGTTTGGAATGGGAAGGAGTTGGATATCACATCTCATGCTATAGGAAGGGTCTCCTTTTTGGTATTAGAAGCATTGAGATATCACATCTCATGTTATGGGAAGGGTCTCAGGTTTGGAATGGGAAGGAGTTGGATATCACATCTCATGCTATAGGAAGGGTCTCCTTTTTGGTATTAGAAGCATTGAGATATCACATCTCATGCTATAGGAAGGGTCTCAGGATTGGAATGGGAAGGAGTTGGATGTCACATCTCATGCTATAGGAAGGGTCTCAGGTTTAGTATTAGAAGCATTGAGATATCACATCTCATGCTATAGGAAGGGTCTCAGGATTGGAATGGGAAGGAATTGGATATCACATCTCATGCTATAGGAAGGGTCTCAGGTTTGGAATGGCAAGGAGTTGGATATCACATCTCATGCTATAGGAAGGGTCTCTGGTTTGGTATTAGAAGCATTGAGATATCACATCTCATGCTATATGAAGGGTCTCAGGTTTGGAATGAGAAGGGATTGGATATCACATCTCATGTTATAGGAAGGGTCTCAGGTTTGATATTAGAAGGATTGAGATATCACATCTCATGCTATAGGAAGGGTCTCAGGATTGGAATGAGAAGGAGTCGGATATCAAATCTCATGGTACAGGATGTATCTCAGGTTAGGAATAGCAAGAAGTCAGATATCAAATCGCATGCTACAGGTAGGATCTCAGGTTTGTAATGGGAAGGAGTTGGATACCACATCTCATGCTGTAGGAAGGGTCTCATGTCTGGAATGGGAAGGAATTGGATATCACATCTCACGCTATAAGAAGGGTCTCAGGTTTGGAATGGGAAGGAGTTGGATATCACATCTCATGTTATAGGAAGGGTCTCAGGTTTGGTATTAGAAGCATTGAGATATCAAATCTCATGCTGTAGGAAGGGTCTCAGGTTTGGAATGGGAAGGAATTGGATAACACATCTCATGCTATAGGAAGGGTCTCAGGTTTGGAATGGGAAGGGGTTGAATATCACATCTCGTGCTATAGGAAGGGCCTAAGGGTTGGAATGGGAAGGAATTGGATAGCATATCTAATGCTACAGGAAGGGTCTCTGGTTTGCAATGGGAAGGAGTTGGATATCACATCTCATGCTATAGGAAGGATCTCAGGTTTGGAATGGGAAGGAGTTGGATATCACATCTCATGTTATAGGAAGGGTCTCAGGTTTGGTATTAGAAGCATTGAGATATCACATCTCATGCTATAGGAAGGGTCTCAGGATTGGAATGGGAAGGAGTTGGATATCACATATCATGCTATAGGAAGAGTCTCAGGTTTGGTATTAGATGCATTGAGATATCACATCTCATGCTATTGGAAGGGTCTCAGGGTTGGAATGGGAACAAGTTGAATATCACATCTCATGCTATAGGAAGAGACTCAGGATTGGAATGGGAAGGAGTTGGATATTGCATCTCATGCTTTAGGAAGGGTCTCAGGTTTGGAATGGGAAGGAGTTGGGTATCACATCTCATGTTATAGGAAGGGTCTCAGGTTTGGTATTAGAGGCATTGAGATATCACATCTCATGCTATAGGAAGGGTCTCAGGACTAGAATGGGAAGGAGTTGGATATCACATCTCATGCTATAGGAAGAGTCTCATGTTTGGAATGGGAAGGAGTTGGATATCACATCTCATGCTATAGGAAGGGTCTCAGGTTTGGTATTAGATGCATTGAGATATCACATCTCATGCTATAGGAAGGGTCTCAGGGTTGGAATGGGAACGAGTTGGATATCACATCTCATGCTACAGGAAGGATCTCAGGTTTGGAATGGGATGGAGTTGGCTATCACATTTCATGCTATGTGAAGGGTCTCAGGGGTTTGCTATTAGAAGCATTGAGATATCACATCTCATGTTATAGGAAGGGTCTCAGGCTTGGAATGGGAAGGAGTTGGATATCACATCTCATGCTATAGGAAGGGTCTCAGGTTTGGAATGAGAAGGATTTGGATATCACATCTCATGATATAGGAAGGGTCTCAGGTTTGGAATGGGAAGGAGTTGGATATCACATCTCATGCTATAGGAAGGGTCTCCTTTTTGGTATTAGAAGCATTGAGATATCACATCTCATGTTATAGGAAGGGTCTCAGGTTTGGAATGGGAAGGAGTTGGATATCACATCTCATGCTATAGGAAGGGTCTCCTTTTTGGTATTAGAAGCATTGAGATATCACATCTCATGCTATAGGAAGGGTCTCAGGATTGGAATGGGAAGGAGTGGAATATCACATCTCATGCTATAAGAAGGGTCTCAGGTTTCGAATGGGAAGGAGTTGGATATTACATCTCATGCTATAGGAAGGGTCTCAGGTTTGGAATGGGAAGGAGTTGGATATAACATCTCATTTTATAGGAAGGGTCTCAGGTTTGGTATTAGAGGCATTGAGATATCACATCACATGCTATAGGAAGGGTCTCAGGTTTGGAATGGGAAGGAATTGGATATCACATCTCATGCTATAGGAAGGGTCTCAGGTTTGGAATGGAAAGGGGTTGGATATCACATCTCGTGCTATAGGATGGGTCTCAGGGTTGGAATGGGAAGGAGTTGGATATCATATTTCATGCTACAGGAAGGGTTTCTGGTTTGTAATGGGAAGAAGTTGGATATCACATCTCATGCTATAGGAAGGGTCTCAGGTTTGGAATTAGAAGCATTGAGATATCACATTTCATGTTATAGGAAGGGACTCTGGATTGGAATGGGAAGGAGTTGGATATCACATCTCATGCTATAGGAAGAGTCTCATGTTTGGAATGGGAAGGAGTTGGATATCACATCTCATGCTATAGGAAGGGTCTCAGGTTTGGTATTAGATGCATTAAGATATCACATCTCATGCTACAGGAAGGGTCTCTGGTTTGTAATGGGAAGGAGTTGGATATCACATCTCATGTTAAAGGAAGGGTGTCAGGTTTGGTATTAGAAGCATTGAGATATCACATCTCATGCTATAGGAAGGGTCTCAGGTTTGGAATGGGAAGGGGTTGAATATCACATCTCATGCTATAGGAAGGGTCTCAGGTTTGAAATAGGAAAGAGTTGAATATCACATCTCATGCTATAGGAAGAGACTCAGGATCGGAATGGGAAGGAGTTGGATATCACATCTCATGCAACAGGAAGGGTCTCAGGTTTGGAATGGGAAGGAGTTGGATATCACATCTCATGTTAAAGGAAGGGTGTCAGGTTTGGTATTAGAAGCATTGAGATATCACATCTCATGCTATAGGAAGGGTCTCAGGATTGGAATGGGAAGGAGTTGGATATCACATCTCATGCTGTAGGAAGGGTCTCATGTTTGGAATGGGAAGGAGTTGGATATCACATCTCATGCTATAAGAAGGGTCTCAGGTTTGGAATGGGAAGGAGTTGGATATCACATCTCATGGTATAGGAAGAGTCTCGGGTTTGGAATGGTAAGGAATTGGATATCATATCTCATGCTACAGGAAGGGTCTCTGGTTTGCAATGGGAAGGAGTTGGATATCTCATCTCATGCTATAGGAAGGATCTCAGGTTTGGAATGGGAAGGAGTTGGATATCACATCTCATATTAAAGGAAGGGTGTCAGGTTTGGTATTAGAAGCATTGAGATATCACATCTCATGCTATAGGAAGGGTCTCAGGATTGGAATGGGAAGGAGTTGGATATCACATCTCATGCTGTAGGAAGGGTCTCATGTTTGGAATGGGAAGGAGTTGGATATCACATCTCATGCTATAAGAAGGGTTTCAGGTTTGGAATGGGAAGGAGTTGGATATCACATCTCATGCTATAGGAAGGGTCTCAGGATTGGAATGGGAAGGAGTTGGATATCACATCTCATGCTGTAGGAAGGGTCTCATGTTTGGAATGGGAAGGAGTTGGATATCACATCTCATGCTATAAGAAGGGTCTCAGGTTTGGAATGGGAAGGAGTTGGATATCTCATCTCATGTTATAGGAAGGGTCTCAGGTTTGGTATTAGAGGCATTGAGATATCACATCTCATGCTATAGGAAGGGTCTCAGGATTAGAATGGGATGGAGTTGGCTATCACATTTCATGCTATATGAAGGGTCTCAGGTTTGCTATTAGAAGCATTGAGATATCACATCTCATGCTATAGGAAGGGTCTCAGGCTTGGAATTTTTAAGGAGTTGGATATCACATCTCATGCTATAGGAAGGGTCTCAGGTTTGGAATGAGAAGGATTTGGATATCACATCTCATGCTATAGGAAGGGTCTCAGGTTTGGAATGGGAAGGAGTTGGATATCACATCTCATGTTATAGGAAGGGTCTCATGTTTGGTATCAGAAGCATTGAGATATCACATCTCATGCTATAGGAAGGGTCTCAGGATTGGAATGGGAAGGAGTTGGATGTCACATCTCATGCTATAGGAAGGGTCTCAGGTTTAGTATTAGAAGCATTGAGATATCACATCTCATGCTATAGGAAGGGTCTCAGGATTGGAATTGGAAGGAATTGGATATCACATCTCATGCTATAAGAAGGGTCTCAGGTTTGGAATGGGAAGGAGTTGGATATTACATCTCATGCTATAGGAAGGGTCTCAGGTTTGGAATGGGAAGGAGTTGGATATAACATCTCATCTTATAGGAAGGGTCTCAGGTTTGGTATTAGAGGCATTGAGATATCACATCACATGCTATAGGAAGGGTCTCAGGTTTGGAATGGGAAGGAATTGGATATCACATCTCATGCTATACGAAAGGTCTCAGGTTTGGAATGGGAAGGAGTTCGATCTCACATCTCATGCTATAGGAAGGGTCTCATGTTTGGAATCGGAAGGAGTTGGATATCACATCTCATGTTATAGAAGGGGTCTCAGGTTTTTTATTAGAAGCATTCAGATATCACATCTCATGCTATAGGAAGCGTCTCAGGATTGGAATGGGAAGGAGTTGGATGTCACATCTCATGCTATAGGAAGAGTCTCAGGTTTGGAATCGAGGGAGTTGGATATCACTTCTCATGCTATAGGAAGGGGCGCGGGTTCGGTATTAGAACCATTGAGATATCACATGTCATGCTATAGGAAGGGTCTCAAGGTTGAAATGGAAAGGAGTTGGATATCATATCTCATGCTACAGGAAGGGTCTCTTGTTTGGTATCAGAAGCATTGAGATATCACATCTCATGCTATAGAAAGGGTCTCAGGATTGGAATGGGAAGGAGTTGGATATCACATCTCATGCTGTAGGAAGGGTCTCATGTCTGGAATGGGAAGGAATTGGATATCACATCTCACGCTATAAGAAGGGTCTCAGGTTTGGAATGGGAAGGAGTTGGATATCACATCTCATGTTATAGGAAGGGTCTCAGGGTTGAAATGGAAAGGAGTTGGATACATATCTCATGCTACAGGAAAGGTCTCTGGTTTGGTATTAGAAGCATTGAGATGTCACATCTCATGCTATAGAAAGGGTGTCAGGATTGGAATGGGAAGGAGTTGGATATCACATCTCATGCTATAAGAAGGGTCTCAGGTTTGGAATGGGAAGGAGTTGGATATTACATCTCATGCTATAGGAAGGGTCTCAGGTTTGGAATGGGAAGGAGTTGGATATAACATCTCATCTTATAGGAAGGGTCTCAGGTTTGGTATTAGAGGCATTGAGATATCACATCACATGCTATAGGAAGGGTCTCAGGTTTGGAATGGGAAGGAATTGGATATCACATCTCATGCTATAGGAAAGGTCTCAGGTTTGGAATGGGAAGGAGTTCGATCTCACATCTCATGCTATAGGAAGGGTCTCATGTTTGGAATCGGAAGGAGTTGGATATCACATCTCATGTTATAGAAGGGGTCTCAGGTTTTTTATTAGAAGCATTCAGATATCACATCTCATGCTATAGGAAGCGTCTCAGGATTGGAATGGGAAGGAGTTGGATGTCACATCTCATGCTATAGGAAGAGTCTCAGGTTTGGAATCGAGGGAGTTGGATATCACTTCTCATGCTATAGGAAGGGGCGCGGGTTCGGTATTAGAACCATTGAGATATCACATCTCATGCTGTAGGAAGGGTCTCATGTCTGGAATGGGAAGGAATTGGATATCACATCTCACGCTATAAGAAGGGTCTCAGGTTTGGAATGGGAAGGAGTTGGATATCACATCTCATGTTATAGGAAGGGTCTCAGGTTTGGTATTAGAAGCATTGAGATATCAAATCTCATGCTGTAGGAAGGGTCTCAGGTTTGGAATGGGAAGGAATTGGATATCACATCTCATGCTATAGGAAGGGTCTCAGGTTTGGAATGGGAAGGGGTTGAATATCACAACTCGTGCTATAGGAAGGGTCTCAGGGTTGGAATGGGAAGGAATTGGATATCATATCTAATGCTACAGGAAGGGTCTCTGGTTTGCAATGGGAAGGAGTTGGATATTGCATCTCATGCTTTAGGAAGGGTCTCAGGTTTGGAATGGGAAGGAGTTGGGTATCACATCTCATGTTATAGGAAGGGTCTCAGGTTTGGTATTAGAGGCATTGAGATATCACATCTCATGCTATAGGAAGGGTCTCAGGACTAGAATGGGAAGGAGTTGGATATCACATCTCATGCTATAGGAAGAGTCTCATGTTTGGAATGGGAAGGAGTTGGATATCACATCTCATGCTATAGGAAGGGTCTCAGGTTTGGTATTAGATGCATTGAGATATCACATCTCATGCTATAGGAAGGGTCTCAGGGTTGGAATGGGAACGAGTTGGATATCACATCTCATGCTACAGGAAGGATCTCAGGTTTGGAATGGGATGGAGTTGGCTATCACATTTCATGCTATGTGAAGGGTCTCAGGTTTGCTATTAGAAGCATTGAGATATCACATCTCATGTTATAGGAAGGGTCTCAGGCTTGGAATGGGAAGGAGTTGGATATCACATCTCATGCTATAGGAAGGGTCTCAGGTTTGGAATGAGAAGGATTTGGATATCACATCTCATGATATAGGAAGGGTCTCAGGTTTGGAATGGGAAGGAGTTGGATATCACATCTCATGCTATAGGAAGGGTCTCCTTTTTGGTATTAGAAGCATTGAGATATCACATCTCATGTTATAGGAAGGGTCTCAGGTTTGGAATGGGAAGGAGTTGGATATCACATCTCATGCTATAGGAAGGGTCTCCTTTTTGGTATTAGAAGCATTGAGATATCACATCTCATGCTATAGGAAGGGTCTCAGGATTGGAATGGGAAGGAGTTGGATGTCACATCTCATGCTATAGGAAGGGTCTCAGGTTTAGTATTAGAAGCATTGAGATATCACATCTCATGCTATAGGAAGGGTCTCAGGATTGGAATGGGAAGGAGTTGGATATCACATCTCATGCTATAGGAAGGGTCTCAGGTTTGGAATGGCAAGGAGTTGGATATCACATCTCATGCTATAGGAAGGGTCTCTGGTTTGGTATTAGAAGCATTGAGATATCACATCTCATGCTATATGAAGGGTCTCAGGTTTGGAATGAGAAGGGATTGGATATCACATCTCATGTTATAGGAAGGGTCTCAGGTTTGATATTAGAAGGATTGAGATATCACATCTCGTGCTATAGGAAGGGTCTCAGGATTGGAATGAGAAGGAGTCGGATATCAAATCTCATGGTACAGGATGTATCTCAGGTTAGGAATAGCAAGAAGTCAGATATCAAATCGCATGCTACAGGTAGGATCTCAGGTTTCTAATGGGAAGGAGTTGGATACCACATCTCATGCTGTAGGAAGGGTCTCATGTCTGGAATGGGAAGGAATTGGATATCACATCTCACGCTATAAGAAGGGTCTCAGGTTTGGAATGGGAAGGAGTTGGATATCACATCTCATGTTATAGGAAGGGTCTCAGGTTTGGTATTAGAAGCATTGAGATATCAAATCTCATGCTGTAGGAAGGGTCTCAGGTTTGGAATGGGAAGGAATTGGATAACACATCTCATGCTATAGGAATGGTCTCAGGTTTGGAATGGGAAGGGGTTGAATATCACATCTCGTGCTATAGGAAGGGCCTCAGGGTTGGAATGGGAAGGAATTGGATATCATATCTAATGCTACAGGAAGGGTCTCTGGTTTGCAATGGGAAGGAGTTGGATATCACATCTCATGCTATAGGAAGGATCTCAGGTTTGGAATTGGAAGGAGTTGGATATCACATCTCATGTTATAGGAAGGGTCTCAGGTTTGGTATTAGAAGCATTGAGATATCACATCTCATGCTATAGGAAGGGTCTCAGGATTGGAATGGGAAGGAGTTGGATATCACATATCATGCTATAGGAAGAGTCTCAGGTTTGGTATTAGATGCATTGAGATATCACATCTCATGCTATTGGAAGGGTCTCAGGGTTGGAATGGGAACAAGTTGAATATCACATCTCATGCTATAGGAAGAGACTCAGGATTGGAATGGGAAGGAGTTGGATATTGCATCTCATGCTTTAGGAAGGGTCTCAGGTTTGGAATGGGAAGGAGTTGGGTATCACATCTCATGTTATAGGAAGGGTCTCAGGTTTGGTATTAGAGGCATTGAGATATCACATCTCATGCTATAGGAAGGGTCTCAGGACTAGAATGGGAAGGAGTTGGATATCACATCTCATGCTATAGGAAGAGTCTCATGTTTGGAATGGGAAGGAGTTGGATATCACATCTCATGCTATAGGAAGGGTCTCAGGTTTGGTATTAGATGCATTGAGATATCACATCTCATGCTATAGGAAGGGTCTCAGGGTTGGAATGGGAACGAGTTGGATATCACATCTCATGCTACAGGAAGGATCTCAGGTTTGGAATGGGATGGAGTTGGCTATCACATTTCATGCTATGTGAAGGGTCTCAGGGGTTTGCTATTAGAAGCATTGAGATATCACATCTCATGTTATAGGAAGGGTCTCAGGCTTGGAATGGGAAGGAGTTGGATATCACATCTCATGCTATAGGAAGGGTCTCAGGTTTGGAATGAGAAGGATATGGATATCACATCTCATGATATAGGAAGGGTCTCAGGTTTGGAATGGGAAGGAGTTGGATATCACATCTCATGCTATAGGAAGGGTCTCCTTTTTGGTATTAGAAGCATTGAGATATCACATCTCATGTTATAGGAAGGGTCTCAGGTTTGGAATGGGAAGGAGTTGGATATCACATCTCATGCTATAGGAAGGGTCTCCTTTTTGGTATTAGAAGCATTGAGATATCACATCTCATGCTATAGGAAGGGTCTCAGGATTGGAATGGGAAGGAGTTGGATGTCACATCTCATGCTATAGGAAGGGTCTCAGGTTTAGTATTAGAAGCATTGAGATATCACATCTCATGCTATAGGAAGGGTCTCAGGATTGGAATGGGAAGGAGTTGGATATCACATCTCATGCTATAGGAAGGGTCTCAGGTTTGGAATGGCAAGGAGTTGGATATCACATCTCATGCTATAGGAAGGGTCTCTGGTTTGGTATTAGAAGCATTGAGATATCACATCTCATGCTATATGAAGGGTCTCAGGTTTGGAATGAGAAGGGATTGGATATCACATCTCATGTTATAGGAAGGGTCTCAGGTTTGATATTAGAAGGATTGAGATATCACATCTCATGCTATAGGAAGGGTCTCAGGATTGGAATGAGAAGGAGTCGGATATCAAATCTCATGGTACAGGATGTATCTCAGGTTAGGAATAGCAAGAAGTCAGATATCAAATCGCATGCTACAGGTAGGATCTCAGGTTTTTAATGGGAAGGAGTTGGATACCACATCTCATGCTGTAGGAAGGGTCTCATGTCTGGAATGGGAAGGAATTGGATATCACATCTCACGCTATAAGAAGGGTCTCAGGTTTGGAATGGGAAGGAGTTGGATATCACATCTCATGTTATAGGAAGGGTCTCAGGTTTGGTATTAGAAGCATTGAGATATCAAATCTCATGCTGTAGGAAGGGTCTCAGGTTTGGAATGGGAAGGAATTGGATAACACATCTCATGCTATAGGAAGGGTCTCAGGTTTGGAATGGGAAGGGGTTGAATATCACATCTCGTGCTATAGGAAGGGCCTCAGGGTTGGAATGGGAAGGAATTGGATATCATATCTAATGCTACAGGAAGGGTCTCTGGTTTGCAATGGGAAGGAGTTGGATATCACATCTCATGCTATAGGAAGGATCTCAGGTTTGGAATTGGAAGGAGTTGGATATCACATCTCATGTTATAGGAAGGCTCTCAGGTTTGGTATTAGAAGCATTGAGATATCACATCTCATGCTATAGGAAGGGTCTCAGGATTGGAATGGGAAGGAGTTGGATATCACATATCATGCTATAGGAAGAGTCTCAGGTTTGGTATTAGATGCATTGAGATATCACATCTCATGCTATTGGAAGGGTCTCAGGGTTGGAATGGGAACGAGTTGAATATCACATCTCATGCTATAGGAAGAGACTCAGGATTGGAATGGGAAGGAGTTGAATATTGCATCTCATGCTTTAGGAAGGGTCTCAGGTTTGGAATGGGAAGGAGTTGGGTATCACATCTCATGTTATAGGAAGGGTCTCAGGTTTGGTATTAGAGGCATTGAGATATCACATCTCATGCTATAGGAAGGGTCTCAGGACTAGAATGGGAAGGAGTTGGATATCACATCTCATGCTATAGGAAGAGTCTCATGTTTGGAATGGGAAGGAGTTGGATATCACATCTCATGCTATAGGAAGGGTCTCAGGTTTGGTATTAGATGCATTGAGATATCACATCTCATGCTATAGGAAGGGTCTCAGGGTTGGAATGGGAATGAGTTGGATATCACATCTCATGCTACAGGAAGGATCTCAGGTTTGGAATGGGATGGAGTTGGCTATCACATTTCATGCTATGTGAAGGGTCTCAGGTTTGCTATTAGAAGCATTGAGATATCACATCTCATGTTATAGGAAGGGTCTCAGGCTTTGAATGGGAAGGAGTTGGATATCACATCTCATGCTATAGGAAGGGTCTCAGGTTTGGAATGAGAAGGATTTGGATATCACATCTCATGATATAGGAAGGGTCTCAGGTTTGGAATGGGAAGGAGTTGGATATCACATCTCATGCTATAGGAAGGGTCTCATTTTTGGTATTAGAAGCATTGAGATATCACATCTCATGCTATAGGAAGGGTCTCAGGATTGGAATGGGAAGGAGTTGGATGTCACATCTCATGCTATAGGAAGGGTCTCAGGTTTAGTATTAGAAGCATTGAGATATCACATCTCATGCTATAGGAAGGGTCTCAGGATTGGAATGGGAAGGAGTTGGATATCACATCTCATGCTATAGGAATTGTCTCAGGTTTCGAATGGCAAGGAGTTGGATATCACATCTCATGCTATAGGAAGGGTCTCTGGTTTGGTATTAGAAGCATTGAGATATCACATCTCATGCTATATGAAGGGTCTCAGGTTTGGAATGAGAAGGGATTGGATATCACATCTCATTTTATAGGAAGGGTCTCAGGTTTGATATTAGAAGGATTGAGATATCACATCTCATGCTATAGGAAGGGTCTCAGGATTGGAATGAGAAGGAGTCGGATATCAAATCTCATGGTACAGGATGTATCTCAGGTTAGGAATAGCAAGAAGTCAGATATCAAATCGCATGCTACAGGTAGGATCTCAGGTTTGTAATGGGAAGGAGTTGGATACCACATCTCATGCTATGGGAAGGGCCTCAGTTTTGGTATTAAAAGAACTGAGATATCACATCTCATGCTAGAGGAAGGGTCTCAGGATTGGAATTAGAAGGAGTTGGATATCACATCTCATGCTATAGGAAAGGTCTCAGGTTTGGAATGGGAAGGAGTTCGATATCACTTCTCATGCTATAGGAAGGGTCTCATGTTTGGAATGGGAAGCAGTTGGATATCACATCTCATGTTATAGGAGGGGTCTCAGGTTTGGTATTAGAAGCATTCAGATATCACATCTCATGCTATAGGAAGCGCCTCAGGATTGGAATGGGAAGGAGTTGGATGTCACATCTCATGCTATAGGAAGAGTCTCAGGTTTGGAATCGAAGGAGTTGGATATCACTTTTCATGCTATAGGAAGGGGCTCGGGTTCGGTATTAGAACCATTGAGATATCACATCTCATGCTATAGGAAGGGTCTCAAGGTTGAAATGGAAAGGAGTTGGATATCATATCTCATGCTACAGGAAGGGTCTCTTGTTTGGTATCAGAAGCATTGACATATCACATCTCGTGCTATAGGAAGGGTCTCAGGAATGGGAAGGAATTGGATATCATATCTAATGCTACAGGAAGGGTCTCTGGTTTGCAATGGGAAGGAGTTGGATATCACATCTCATGCTATAGGAAGGATCTCAGGTTTGGAATTGGAAGGAGTTGGATATCACATCTCATGTTATAGGAAGGGTCTCATGTTTGGTATTAGAAGCATTGAGATATCACATCTCATGCTATAGGAAGGGTCTCAGGATTGGAATGGAAAGGAATTGGATATCACATCTCATGCTACAGGAAGGGTCTCTGGTTTGCAATGGGAAGGAGTCAGATATCAAATCGCATGCTACAGGTAGGATCTCATGTTTGGAATGGGAAGGAGTTGGATATCACATCTCATGCTAGAGCAAGGGTCTCAGGATTGGAATGGGAAGGAGTTGGATATAATATCTCATGCTATAGGAAAGGTCTCAGATTTGGAATGGGAAGGAGTTCGATATCACATCTCATGTTATAGGAAGGGTCTCAGGTTTGGTATTAGAAGCATTCAGATTTCACATCTCATGCTACAGGAAGGGTCTCAGGATTGGAATGGGAAGGAGTTGGATATCACATCTCATGCTATGGGAAGAGTCTCAAGTTTGGAATCGAAGGAGTTGGATATCACTTCTCATGCTACAGGAAGGGGCTCGGGTTCGGTATTAGAACCATTGAGATATCACATCTCATGCTATAGGAAGGGTCTCAGGGTTGAAATGGAAAGGAGTTGGATATCATATCTCATGCTACGGGAAGAGTCTCTGGTTTGGTATTAGAAGCATTGAGATATCACATCTCATGCTATAGAAAGAGTGTCAGGATTGGAATGGGAAGGAGTTGGATATCACATCTCATGCTGTAGGAAGGGTCTCATGTCTGGAATGGGAAGGCGTTGGATATCACATCTCATGCTATAAGAAGGGTCTCAGGTTTCGAATGGGAAGGAGTTGGATATTACATCTCATGCTATAGGAAGGGTCTCAGGTTTGGAATGGGAAGGAGTTGGATATAACATCTCATCTTATAGGAAGGGTCTCAGGTTTGGTATTAGAGGCATTGAGATATCACATCACATGCTATAGGAAGGGTCTCAGGTTTGGAATGAGAAGGAATTGGATATCACATCTCATGCTATAGGAAGGGTCTCAGGTTTGGAATGGGAAGGGGTTGGATATCACATCTCGTGCTATAGGAAGGGTCTCAGGGTTGGAATGGGAAGGAGTTGGATATCATATTTCATGCTACAGGAAGGGTCTCTGGTTTGTAATGGGAAGAAGTTGGATATCACATCTCATGCTATAGGAAGGGTCTCAGGTTTGGAATTAGAAGCATTGAGATATCACATCTCATGTTATAGGAAGGGTCTCTGGATTGGAATAGGAAGGAGTTGGATATCACATCTCATGCTATAGGAAGAGTCTCATGTTTGGAATGTGAAGGAGTTGGATATCACATCTCATGCTATAGGAAGGGTCTCAGGTTTGGTATTAGATGCATTAAGATATCACATCTCATGCTACAGGAAGGGTCTCTGGTTTGTAATGGGAAGGAGTTGGATACCACATCTGATGCTATAGGAAGGGTCTCAGGTTTTCGAATGGGAAGGAGTTGGATATCACATCTCATGCTATAAGAAGGGTCTCAGGTTTCGAATGGGAAGGAGTTGGATATTACATCTCATGCTATAGGAAGGTTCTAAGGTTTGGAATGGGAAGGAGTTGGATATAACATCTCATCTTATAGGAAGGGTCTCAGGTTTGGTATTAGAGGCATTGAGATATCACATCACATGCTATAGGAAGGGTCTCAGGTTTGGAATGGGAAGGAATTGGATATCACATCTCATGCTATAGGAAGGGTCTCAGGATTGGAATGGGAAGGAGTTGGATATCACATCTTGTGCTATAGAAAGGGTCTCATGTTTGGAATGGGAAGGAGTTGGATATCACATCTCATGCTATAAGAAGGGTCTCAGGTTTGGAATGGGAAGGAGTTGGATATCTCATCTCATGTTATAGGAAGGGTCTAAGGTTTGGTATTAGAGGCATTGAGATATCACATCTCATGCTATAGGAAGGGTCTCAGGATTAGAATGGGAAGGAGTTGGATATCACATCTCATGCTATAGGAAGGGTCTCAGGTTTGATATTAGATGCATTGAGATATCACATCTCATGCTATAGGAAGGGTCTCAGGGTTGGAATGGGAACGAGTTGGATATCACATCTCATGCTACAGGAAGGATCTCAGGTTTGGAATGGGATGGAGTTGGCTATCACATTTCATGCTATATGAAGGGTCTCAGGTTTGCTATTAGAAGCATTGAGATATCACATCTCATGTTATAGGAAGGGTCTCAGGCTTGGAATGAGAAGGATTTGGATATCACATCTCATGCTATAGGAAGGGTCTCAGGTTTGGAATGGGAAGGAGTTGGATATCACATCTCATGTTATAGGAAGGGTCTCATGTTTGGTATTAGAAGCATTGAGATATCACATCTCATGCTATAGGAAGGGTCTCAGGATTGGAATGGGAAGGAGTTGGATGTCACATCTCATGCTATAGGAAGGGTCTCAGGTTTAGTATTAGAAGCATTGAGATATCACATCTCATGCTATAGGAAGGGTCTCAGGATTGGAATTGGAAGGAGTTGGATATCACATCTCATGCTATAGGAAGGGTCTCAGGTTTGGAATGAGAAGGATTTGGATATCACATCTCATGCTATAGGAAGGGTCTCAGGTTTGGAATGGGAAGGAGTTGGATATCACATCTCATGTTATAGGAAGGGTCTCATTTTTGGTATTAGAAGCATTGAGATATCACATCTCATGCTATAGGGAGGGTCTCAGGATTGGAATGGGAAGGAGTTGGATGTCACATCTCATGCTATAGGAAGGGTCTCAGGTTTAGTATTAGAAGCATTGAGATATCACATCTCATGCTATAGGAAGGGTCTCAGGTTTGGAATGAGAAGGATTTGGATATCACATCTCATGCTATAGGAAGGGTCTCAGGTTTGGAATGGGAACAAGTTGAATATCACATCTCATGCTATAGGAAGAGACTCAGGATTGGAATGGGAAGGAGTTGGATATTGCATCTCATGCTTTAGGAAGGGTCTCAGGTTTGGAATGGGAAGGAGTTGGGTATCACATCTCATGTTATAGGAAGGGTCTCAGGTTTGGTATTAGAGGCATTGAGATATCACATCTCATGCTATAGGAAGGGTCTCAGGACTAGAATGGGAAGGAGTTGGATATCACATCTCATGCTATAGGAAGAGTCTCATGTTTGGAATGGGAAGGAGTTGGATATCACATCTCATGCTATAGGAAGGGTCTCAGGTTTGGTATTAGATGCATTGAGATATCACATCTCATGCTATAGGAAGGGTCTCAGGGTTGGAATGGGAACGAGTTGGATATCACATCTCATGCTACAGGAAGGATCTCAGGTTTGGAATGGGATGGAGTTGGCTATCACATTTCATGCTATGTGAAGGGTCTCAGGGGTTTGCTATTAGAAGCATTGAGATATCACATCTCATGTTATAGGAAGGGTCTCAGGCTTGGAATGGGAAGGAGTTGGATATCACATCTCATGCTATAGGAAGGGTCTCAGGTTTGGAATGAGAAGGATTTGGATATCACATCTCATGATATAGGAAGGGTCTCAGGTTTGGAATGGGAAGGAGTTGGATATCACATCTCATGCTATAGGAAGGGTCTCCTTTTTGGTATTAGAAGCATTGAGATATCACATCTCATGTTATAGGAAGGGTCTCAGGTTTGGAATGGGAAGGAGTTGGATATCACATCTCATGCTATAGGAAGGGTCTCCTTTTTGGTATTAGAAGCATTGAGATATCACATCTCATGCTATAGGAAGGGTCTCAGGATTGGAATGGGAAGGAGTGGAATATCACATCTCATGCTATAAGAAGGGTCTCAGGTTTCGAATGGGAAGGAGTTGGATATTACATCTCATGCTATAGGAAGGGTCTCAGGTTTGGAATGGGAAGGAGTTGGATATAACATCTCATTTTATAGGAAGGGTCTCAGGTTTGGTATTAGAGGCATTGAGATATCACATCACATGCTATAGGAAGGGTCTCAGGTTTGGAATGGGAAGGAATTGGATATCACATCTCATGCTATAGGAAGGGTCTCAGGTTTGGAATGGAAAGGGGTTGGATATCACATCTCGTGCTATAGGAAGGGTCTCAGGGTTGGAATGGGAAGGAGTTGGATATCATATTTCATGCTACAGGAAGGGTTTCTGGTTTGTAATGGGAAGAAGTTGGATATCACATCTCATGCTATAGGAAGGGTCTCAGGTTTGGAATTAGAAGCATTGAGATATCACATTTCATGTTATAGGAAGGGTCTCTGGATTGGAATGGGAAGGAGTTGGATATCACATCTCATGCTATAGGAAGAGTCTCATGTTTGGAATGGGAAGGAGTTGGATATCACATCTCATGCTATAGGAAGGGTCTCAGGTTTGGTATTAGATGCATTAAGATATCACATCTCATGCTACAGGAAGGGTCTCTGGTTTGTAATGGGAAGGAGTTGGATATCACATCTCATGTTAAAGGAAGGGTGTCAGGTTTGGTATTAGAAGCATTGAGATATCACATCTCATGCTATAGGAAGGGTCTCAGGTTTGGAATGGGAAGGGGTTGAATATCACATCTCATGCTATAGGAAGGGTCTCAGGTTTGAAATAGGAAAGAGTTGAATATCACATCTCATGCTATAGGAAGAGACTCAGGATCGGAATGGGAAGGAGTTGGATATCACATCTCATGCAACAGGAAGGGTCTCAGGTTTGGAATGGGAAGGAGTTGGATATCACATCTCATGTTAAAGGAAGGGTGTCAGGTTTGGTATTAGAAGCATTGAGATATCACATCTCATGCTATAGGAAGGGTCTCAGGATTGGAATGGGAAGGAGTTGGATATCACATCTCATGCTGTAGGAAGGGTCTCATGTTTGGAATGGGAAGGAGTTGGATATCACATCTCATGCTATAAGAAGGGTCTCAGGTTTGGAATGGGAAGGAGTTGGATATCACATCTCATGGTATAGGAAGAGTCTCGGGTTTGGAATGGTAAGGAATTGGATATCATATCTCATGCTACAGGAAGGGTCTCTGGTTTGCAATGGGAAGGAGTTGGATATCTCATCTCATGCTATAGGAAGGATCTCAGGTTTGGAATGGGAAGGAGTTGGATATCACATCTCATATTAAAGGAAGGGTGTCAGGTTTGGTATTAGAAGCATTGAGATATCACATCTCATGCTATAGGAAGGGTCTCAGGATTGGAATGGGAAGGAGTTGGATATCACATCTCATGCTGTAGGAAGGGTCTCATGTTTGGAATGGGAAGGAGTTGGATATCACATCTCATGCTATAAGAAGGGTCTCAGGTTTGGAATGGGAAGGAGTTGGATATCACATCTCATGCTATAGGAAGGGTCTCAGGATTGGAATGGGAAGGAGTTGGATATCACATCTCATGCTGTAGGAAGGGTCTCATGTTTGGAATGGGAAGGAGTTGGATATCACATCTCATGCTATAAGAAGGGTCTCAGGTTTGGAATGGGAAGGAGTTGGATATCTCATCTCATGTTATAGGAAGGGTCTCAGGTTTGGTATTAGAGGCATTGAGATATCACATCTCATGCTATAGGAAGGGTCTCAGGATTAGAATGGGATGGAGTTGGCTATCACATTTCATGCTATATGAAGGGTCTCAGGTTTGCTATTAGAAGCATTGAGATATCACATCTCATGCTATAGGAAGGGTCTCAGGCTTGGAATTTTTAAGGAGTTGGATATCACATCTCATGCTATAGGAAGGGTCTCAGGTTTGGAATGAGAAGGATTTGGATATCACATCTCATGCTATAGGAAGGGTCTCAGGTTTGGAATGGGAAGGAGTTGGATATCACATCTCATGTTATAGGAAGGGTCTCATGTTTGGTATCAGAAGCATTGAGATATCACATCTCATGCTATAGGAAGGGTCTCAGGATTGGAATGGGAAGGAGTTGGATGTCACATCTCATGCTATAGGAAGGGTCTCAGGTTTAGTATTAGAAGCATTGAGATATCACATCTCATGCTATAGGAAGGGTCTCAGGATTGGAATTGGAAGGAATTGGATATCACATCTCATGCTATAAGAAGGGTCTCAGGTTTGGAATGGGAAGGAGTTGGATATTACATCTCATGCTATAGGAAGGGTCTCAGGTTTGGAATGGGAAGGAGTTGGATATAACATCTCATCTTATAGGAAGGGTCTCAGGTTTGGTATTAGAGGCATTGAGATATCACATCACATGCTATAGGAAGGGTCTCAGGTTTGGAATGGGAAGGAATTGGATATCACATCTCATGCTATACGAAAGGTCTCAGGTTTGGAATGGGAAGGAGTTCGATCTCACATCTCATGCTATAGGAAGGGTCTCATGTTTGGAATCGGAAGGAGTTGGATATCACATCTCATGTTATAGAAGCGGTCTCAGGTTTTTTATTAGAAGCATTCAGATATCACATCTCATGCTATAGGAAGCGTCTCAGGATTGGAATGGGAAGGAGTTGGATGTCACATCTCATGCTATAGGAAGAGTCTCAGGTTTGGAATCGAGGGAGTTGGATATCACTTCTCATGCTATAGGAAGGGGCGCGGGTTCGGTATTAGAACCATTGAGATATCACATGTCATGCTATAGGAAGGGTCTCAAGGTTGAAATGGAAAGGAGTTGGATATCATATCTCATGCTACAGGAAGGGTCTCTTGTTTGGTATCAGAAGCATTGAGATATCACATCTCATGCTATAGAAAGGGTCTCAGGATTGGAATGGGAAGGAGTTGGATATCACATCTCATGCTGTAGGAAGGGTCTCATGTCTGGAATGGGAAGGAATTGGATATCACATCTCACGCTATAAGAAGGGTCTCAGGTTTGGAATGGGAAGGAGTTGGATATCACATCTCATGTTATAGGAAGGGTCTCAGGGTTGAAATGGAAAGGAGTTGGATATCATATCTCATGCTACAGGAAAGGTCTCTGGTTTGGTATTAGAAGCATTGAGATGTCACATCTCATGCTATAGAAAGGGTGTCAGGATTGGAATGGGAAGGAGTTGGATATCACATCTCATGCTATAAGAAGGGTCTCAGGTTTGGAATGGGAAGGAGTTGGATATTACATCTCATGCTATAGGAAGGGTCTCAGGTTTGGAATGGGAAGGAGTTGGATATAACATCTCATCTTATAGGAAGGGTCTCAGGTTTGGTATTAGAGGCATTGAGATATCACATCACATGCTATAGGAAGGGTCTCAGGTTTGGAATGGGAAGGAATTGGATATCACATCTCATGCTATAGGAAAGGTCTCAGGTTTGGAATGGGAAGGAGTTCGATCTCACATCTCATGCTATAGGAAGGGTCTCATGTTTGGAATCGGAAGGAGTTGGATATCACATCTCATGTTATAGAAGGGGTCTCAGGTTTTTTATTAGAAGCATTCAGATATCACATCTCATGCTATAGGAAGCGTCTCAGGATTGGAATGGGAAGGAGTTGGATGTCACATCTCATGCTATAGGAAGAGTCTCAGGTTTGGAATCGAGGGAGTTGGATATCACTTCTCATGCTATAGGAAGGGGCGCGGGTTCGGTATTAGAACCATTGAGATATCACATCTCATGCTGTAGGAAGGGTCTCATGTCTGGAATGGGAAGGAATTGGATATCACATCTCACGCTATAAGAAGGGTCTCAGGTTTGGAATGGGAAGGAGTTGGATATCACATCTCATGTTATAGGAAGGGTCTCAGGTTTGGTATTAGAAGCATTGAGATATCAAATCTCATGCTGTAGGAAGGGTCTCAGGTTTGGAATGGGAAGGAATTGGATATCACATCTCATGCTATAGGAAGGGTCTCAGGTTTGGAATGGGAAGGGGTTGAATATCACATCTCGTGCTATAGGAAGGGTCTCAGGGTTGGAATGGGAAGGAATTGGATATCATATCTAATGCTACAGGAAGGGTCTCTGGTTTGCAATGGGAAGGAGTTGGATATTGCATCTCATGCTTTAGGAAGGGTCTCAGGTTTGCAATGGGAAGGAGTTGGGTATCACATCTCATGTTATAGGAAGGGTCTCAGGTTTGGTATTAGAGGCATTGAGATATCACATCTCATGCTATAGGAAGGGTCTCAGGACTAGAATGGGAAGGAGTTGGATATCACATCTCATGCTATAGGAAGAGTCTCATGTTTGGAATGGGAAGGAGTTGGATATCACATCTCATGCTATAGGAAGGGTCTCAGGTTTGGTATTAGATGCATTGAGATATCACATCTCATGCTATAGGAAGGGTCTCAGGGTTGGAATGGGAACGAGTTGGATATCACATCTCATGCTACAGGAAGGATCTCAGGTTTGGAATGGGATGGAGTTGGCTATCACATTTCATGCTATGTGAAGGGTCTCAGGTTTGCTATTAGAAGCATTGAGATATCACATCTCATGTTATAGGAAGGGTCTCAGGCTTGGAATGGGAAGGAGTTGGATATCACATCTCATGCTATAGGAAGGGTCTCAGGTTTGGAATGAGAAGGATTTGGATATCACATCTCATGATATAGGAAGGGTCTCAGGTTTGGAATGGGAAGGAGTTGGATATCACATCTCATGCTATAGGAAGGGTCTCCTTTTTGGTATTAGAAGCATTGAGATATCACATCTCATGTTATAGGAAGGGTCTCAGGTTTGGAATGGGAAGGAGTTGGATATCACATCTCATGCTATAGGAAGGGTCTCCTTTTTGGTATTAGAAGCATTGAGATATCACATCTCATGCTATAGGAAGGGTCTCAGGATTGGAATGGGAAGTAGTTGGATGTCACATCTCATGCTATAGGAAGGGTCTCAGGTTTAGTATTAGAAGCATTGAGATATCACATCTCATGCTATAGGAAGGGTCTCAGGATTGGAATGGGAAGGAGTTGGATATCACATCTCATGCTATAGGAAGGGTCTCAGGTTTGGAATGGCAAGGAGTTGGATATCACATCTCATGCTATAGGAAGGGTCTCTGGTTTGGTATTAGAAGCATTGAGATATCACATCTCATGCTATATGAAGGGTCTCAGGTTTGGAATGAGAAGGGATTGGATATCACATCTCATGTTATAGGAAGGGTCTCAGGTTTGATATTAGAAGGATTGAGATATCACATCTCATGCTATAGGAAGGGTCTCAGGATTGGAATGAGAAGGAGTCGGATATCAAATCTCATGGTACAGGATGTATCTCAGGTTAGGAATAGCAAGAAGTCAGATATCAAATCGCATGCTACAGGTAGGATCTCAGGTTTCTAATGGGAAGGAGTTGGATACCACATCTCATGCTGTAGGAAGGGTCTCATGTCTGGAATGGGAAGGAATTGGATATCACATCTCACGCTATAAGAAGGGTCTCAGGTTTGGAATGGGAAGGAGTTGGATATCACATCTCATGTTATAGGAAGGGTCTCAGGTTTGGTATTAGAAGCATTGAGATATCAAATCTCATGCTGTAGGAAGGGTCTCAGGTTTGGAATGGGAAGGAATTGGATAACACATCTCATGCTATAGGAATGGTCTCAGGTTTGGAATGGGAAGGGGTTGAATATCACATCTCGTGCTATAGGAAGGGCCTCAGGGTTGGAATGGGAAGGAATTGGATATCATATCTAATGCTACAGGAAGGGTCTCTGGTTTGCAATGGGAAGGAGTTGGATATCACATCTCATGCTATAGGAAGGATCTCAGGTTTGGAATTGGACGGAGTTGGATATCACATCTCATGTTATAGGAAGGGTCTCAGGTTTGGTATTAGAAGCATTGAGATATCACATCTCATGCTATAGGAAGGGTCTCAGGATTGGAATGGGAAGGAGTTGGATATCACATATCATGCTATAGGAAGAGTCTCAGGTTTGGTATTAGATGCATTGAGATATCACATCTCATGCTATTGGAAGGGTCTCAGGGTTGGAATGGGAACAAGTTGAATATCACATCTCATGCTATAGGAAGAGACTCAGGATTGGAATGGGAAGGAGTTGGATATTGCATCTCATGCTTTAGGAAGGGTCTCAGGTTTGGAATGGGAAGGAGTTGGGTATCACATCTCATGTTATAGGAAGGGTCTCAGGTTTGGTATTAGAGGCATTAAGATATCACATCTCATGCTATAGGAAGGGTCTCAGGACTAGAATGGGAAGGAGTTGGATATCACATCTCATGCTATAGGAAGAGTCTCATGTTTGGAATGGGAAGGAGTTGGATATCACATCTCATGCTATAGGAAGGGTCTCAGGTTTGGTATTAGATGCATTGAGATATCACATCTCATGCTATAGGAAGGGTCTCAGGGTTGGAATGGGAACGAGTTGGATATCACATCTCATGCTACAGGAAGGATCTCAGGTTTGGAATGGGATGGAGTTGGCTATCACATTTCATGCTATGTGAAGGGTCTCAGGGGTTTGCTATTAGAAGCATTGAGATATCACATCTCATGTTATAGGAAGGGTCTCAGGCTTGGAATGGGAAGGAGTTGGATATCACATCTCATGCTATAGGAAGGGTCTCAGGTTTGGAATGAGAAGGATATGGATATCACATCTCATGATATAGGAAGGGTCTCAGGTTTGGAATGGGAAGGAGTTGGATATCACATCTCATGCTATAGGAAGGGTCTCCTTTTTGGTATTAGAAGCATTGAGATATCACATCTCATGTTATAGGAAGGGTCTCAGGTTTGGAATGGGAAGGAGTTGGATATCACATCTCATGCTATAGGAAGGGTCTCCTTTTTGGTATTAGAAGCATTGAGATATCACATCTCATGCTATAGGAAGGGTCTCAGGATTGGAATGGGAAGGAGTTGGATGTCACATCTCATGCTATAGGAAGGGTCTCAGGTTTAGTATTAGAAGCATTGAGATATCACATCTCATGCTATAGGAAGGGTCTCAGGATTGGAATGGGAAGGAGTTGGATATCACATCTCATGCTATAGGAAGGGTCTCAGGTTTGGAATGGCAAGGAGTTGGATATCACATCTCATGCTATAGGAAGGGTCTCTGGTTTGGTATTAGAAGCATTGAGATATCACATCTCATGCTATATGAAGGGTCTCAGGTTTGGAATGAGAAGGGATTGGATATCACATCTCATGTTATAGGAAGGGTCTCAGGTTTGATATTAGAAGGATTGAGATATCACATCTCATGCTATAGGAAGGGTCTCAGGATTGGAATGAGAAGGAGTCGGATATCAAATCTCATGGTACAGGATGTATCTCAGGTTAGGAATAGCAAGAAGTCAGATATCAAATCGCATGCTACAGGTAGGATCTCAGGTTTTTAATGGGAAGGAGTTGGATACCACATCTCATGCTGTAGGAAGGGTCTCATGTCTGGAATGGGAAGGAATTGGATATCACATCTCACGCTATAAGAAGGGTCTCAGGTTTGGAATGGGAAGGAGTTGGATATCACATCTCATGTTATAGGAAGGGTCTCAGGTTTGGTATTAGAAGCATTGAGATATCAAATCTCATGCTGTAGGAAGGGTCTCAGGTTTGGAATGGGAAGGAATTGGATAACACATCTCATGCTATAGGAAGGGTCTCAGGTTTGGAATGGGAAGGGGTTGAATATCACATCTCGTGCTATAGGAAGGGCCTCAGGGTTGGAATGGGAAGGAATTGGATATCATATCTAATGCTACAGGAAGGGTCTCTGGTTTGCAATGGGAAGGAGTTGGATATCACATCTCATGCTATAGGAAGGATCTCAGGTTTGGAATTGGAAGGAGTTGGATATCACATCTCATGTTATAGGAAGGCTCTCAGGTTTGGTATTAGAAGCATTGAGATATCACATCTCATGCTATAGGAAGGGTCTCAGGATTGGAATGGGAAGGAGTTGGATATCACATATCATGCTATAGGAAGAGTCTCAGGTTTGGTATTAGATGCATTGAGATATCACATCTCATGCTATTGGAAGGGTCTCAGGGTTGGAATGGGAACGAGTTGAATATCACATCTCATGCTATAGGAAGAGACTCAGGATTGGAATGGGAAGGAGTTGAATATTGCATCTCATGCTTTAGGAAGGGTCTCAGGTTTGGAATGGGAAGGAGTTGGGTATAACATCTCATGTTATAGGAAGGGTCTCAGGTTTGGTATTAGAGGCATTGAGATATCACATCTCATGCTATAGGAAGGGTCTCAGGACTAGAATGGGAAGGAGTTGGATATCACATCTCATGCTATAGGAAGAGTCTCATGTTTGGAATGGGAAGGAGTTGGATATCACATCTCATGCTATAGGAAGGGTCTCAGGTTTGGTATTAGATGCATTGAGATATCACATCTCATGCTATAGGAAGGGTCTCAGGGTTGGAATGGGAATGAGTTGGATATCACATCTCATGCTACAGGAAGGATCTCAGGTTTGGAATGGGATGGAGTTGGCTATCACATTTCATGCTATGTGAAGGGTCTCAGGTTTGCTATTAGAAGCATTGAGATATCACATCTCATGTTATAGGAAGGGTCTCAGGCTTTGAATGGGAAGGAGTTGGATATCACATCTCATGCTATAGGAAGGGTCTCAGGTTTGGAATGAGAAGGATTTGGATATCACATCTCATGATATAGGAAGGGTCTCAGGTTTGGAATGGGAAGGAGTTGGATATCACATCTCATGCTATAGGAAGGGTCTCATTTTTGGTATTAGAAGCATTGAGATATCACATCTCATGCTATAGGAAGGGTCTCAGGATTGGAATGGGAAGGAGTTGGATGTCACATCTCATGCTATAGGAAGGGTCTCAGGTTTAGTATTAGAAGCATTGAGATATCACATCTCATGCTATAGGAAGGGTCTCAGGATTGGAATGGGAAGGAGTTGGATATCACATCTCATGCTATAGGAATTGTCTCAGGTTTGGAATGGCAAGGAGTTGGATATCACATCTCATGCTATAGGAAGGGTCTCTGGTTTGGTATTAGAAGCATTGAGATATCACATCTCATGCTATATGAAGGGTCTCAGGTTTGGAATGAGAAGGGATTGGATATCACATCTCATTTTATAGGAAGGGTCTCAGGTTTGATATTAGAAGGATTGAGATATCACATCTCATGCTATAGGAAGGGTCTCAGGATTGGAATGAGAAGGAGTCGGATATCAAATCTCATGGTACAGGATGTATCTCAGGTTAGGAATAGCAAGAAGTCAGATATCAAATCGCATGCTACAGGTAGGATCTCAGGTTTGTAATGGGAAGGAGTTGGATACCACATCTCATGCTATGGGAAGGGCCTCAGTTTTGGTATTAAAAGAACTGAGATATCACATCTCATGCTAGAGGAAGGGTCTCAGGATTGGAATTAGAAGGAGTTGGATATCACATCTCATGCTATAGGAAAGGTCTCAGGTTTGGAATGGGAAGGAGTTCGATATCACTTCTCATGCTATAGGAAGGGTCTCATGTTTGGAATGGGAAGCAGTTGGATATCACATCTCATGTTATAGGAGGGGTCTCAGGTTTGGTATTAGAAGCATTCAGATATCACATCTCATGCTATAGGAAGCGCCTCAGGATTGGAATGGGAAGGAGTTGGATGTCACATCTCATGCTATAGGAAGAGTCTCAGGTTTGGAATCGAAGGAGTTGGATATCACTTTTCATGCTATAGGAAGGGGCTCGGGTTCGGTATTAGAACCATTGAGATATCACATCTCATGCTATAGGAAGGGTCTCAAGGTTGAAATGGAAAGGAGTTGGATATCATATCTCATGCTACAGGAAGGGTCTCTTGTTTGGTATCAGAAGCATTGACATATCACATCTCGTGCTATAGGAAGGGTCTCAGGAATGGGAAGGAATTGGATATCATATCTAATGCTACAGGAAGGGTCTCTGGTTTGCAATGGGAAGGAGTTGGATATCACATCTCATGCTATAGGAAGGATCTCAGGTTTGGAATTGGAAGGAGTTGGATATCACATCTCATGTTATAGGAAGGGTCTCATGTTTGGTATTAGAAGCATTGAGATATCACATCTCATGCTATAGGAAGGGTCTCAGGATTGGAATGGAAAGGAATTGGATATCACATCTCATGCTACAGGAAGGGTCTCTGGTTTGCAATGGGAAGGAGTCAGATATCAAATCGCATGCTACAGGTAGGATCTCATGTTTGGAATGGGAAGGAGTTGGATATCACATCTCATGCTAGAGCAAGGGTCTCAGGATTGGAATGGGAAGGAGTTGGATATAATATCTCATGCTATAGGAAAGGTCTCAGATTTGGAATGGGAAGGAGTTCGATATCACATCTCATGTTATAGGAAGGGTCTCAGGTTTGGTATTAGAAGCATTCAGATTTCACATCTCATGCTACAGGAAGGGTCTCAGGATTGGAATGGGAAGGAGTTGGATATCACATCTCATGCTATGGGAAGAGTCTCAAGTTTGGAATCGAAGGAGTTGGATATCACTTCTCATGCTACAGGAAGGGGCTCGGGTTCGGTATTAGAACCATTGAGATATCACATCTCATGCTATAGGAAGGGTCTCAGGGTTGAAATGGAAAGGAGTTGGATATCATATCTCATGCTACGGGAAGAGTCTCTGGTTTGGTATTAGAAGCATTGAGATATCACATCTCATGCTATAGAAAGAGTGTCAGGATTGGAATGGGAAGGAGTTGGATATCACATCTCATGCTGTAGGAAGGGTCTCATGTCTGGAATGGGAAGGCGTTGGATATCACATCTCATGCTATAAGAAGGGTCTCAGGTTTCGAATGGGAAGGAGTTGGATATTACATCTCATGCTATAGGAAGGGTCTCAGGTTTGGAATGGGAAGGAGTTGGATATAACATCTCATCTTATAGGAAGGGTCTCAGGTTTGGTATTAGAGGCATTGAGATATCACATCACATGCTATAGGAAGGGTCTCAGGTTTGGAATGAGAAGGAATTGGATATCACATCTCATGCTATAGGAAGGGTCTCAGGTTTGGAATGGGAAGGGGTTGGATATCACATCTCGTGCTATAGGAAGGGTCTCAGGGTTGGAATGGGAAGGAGTTGGATATCATATTTCATGCTACAGGAAGGGTCTCTGGTTTGTAATGGGAAGAAGTTGGATATCACATCTCATGCTATAGGAAGGGTCTCAGGTTTGGAATTAGAAGCATTGAGATATCACATCTCATGTTATAGGAAGGGTCTCTGGATTGGAATAGGAAGGAGTTGGATATCACATCTCATGCTATAGGAAGAGTCTCATGTTTGGAATGTGAAGGAGTTGGATATCACATCTCATGCTATAGGAAGGGTCTCAGGTTTGGTATTAGATGCATTAAGATATCACATCTCATGCTACAGGAAGGGCCTCTGGTTTGTAATGGGAAGGAGTTGGATACCACATCTGATGCTATAGGAAGGGTCTCAGGTTTTCGAATGGGAAGGAGTTGGATATCACATCTCATGCTATAAGAAGGGTCTCAGGTTTCGAATGGGAAGGAGTTGGATATTACATCTCATGCTATAGGAAGGTTCTAAGGTTTGGAATGGGAAGGAGTTGGATATAACATCTCATCTTATAGGAAGGGTCTCAGGTTTGGTATTAGAGGCATTGAGATATCACATCACATGCTATAGGAAGGGTCTCAGGTTTGGAATGGGAAGGAATTGGATATCACATCTCATGCTATAGGAAGGGTCTCAGGATTGGAATGGGAAGGAGTTGGATATCACATCTTGTGCTATAGAAAGGGTCTCATGTTTGGAATGGGAAGGAGTTGGATATCACATCTCATGCTATAAGAAGGGTCTCAGGTTTGGAATGGGAAGGAGTTGGATATCTCATCTCATGTTATAGGAAGGGTCTAAGGTTTGGTATTAGAGGCATTGAGATATCACATCTCATGCTATAGGAAGGGTCTCAGGATTAGAATGGGAAGGAGTTGGATATCACATCTCATGCTATAGGAAGGGTCTCAGGTTTGATATTAGATGCATTGAGATATCACATCTCATGCTATAGGAAGGGTCTCAGGGTTGGAATGGGAACGAGTTGGATATCACATCTCATGCTACAGGAAGGATCTCAGGTTTGGAATGGGATGGAGTTGGCTATCACATTTCATGCTATATGAAGGGTCTCAGGTTTGCTATTAGAAGCATTGAGATATCACATCTCATGTTATAGGAAGGGTCTCAGGCTTGGAATGAGAAGGATTTGGATATCACATCTCATGCTATAGGAAGGGTCTCAGGTTTGGAATGGGAAGGAGTTGGATATCACATCTCATGTTATAGGAAGGGTCTCATGTTTGGTATTAGAAGCATTGAGATATCACATCTCATGCTATAGGAAGGGTCTCAGGATTGGAATGGGAAGGAGTTGGATGTCACATCTCATGCTATAGGAAGGGTCTCAGGTTTAGTATTAGAAGCATTGAGATATCACATCTCATGCTATAGGAAGGGTCTCAGGATTGGAATTGGAAGGAGTTGGATATCACATCTCATGCTATAGGAAGGGTCTCAGGTTTGGAATGAGAAGGATTTGGATATCACATCTCATGCTATAGGAAGGGTCTCAGGTTTGGAATGGGAAGGAGTTGGATATCACATCTCATGTTATAGGAAGGGTCTCATTTTTGGTATTAGAAGCATTGAGATATCACATCTCATGCTATAGGGAGGGTCTCAGGATTGGAATGGGAAGGAGTTGGATGTCACATCTCATGCTATAGGAAGGGTCTCAGGTTTAGTATTAGAAGCATTGAGATATCACATCTCATGCTATAGGAAGGGTCTCTTGATTGGAATTGGAAGGAGTTGGATATCACATCTCATGCTATAGGAAGGGTCTCAGGTTTGGAATGAGAAGGATTTGGATATCACATCTCATGCTATAGGAAGGGTCTCAGGTTTGGAATGGGAAGGAGTTGGATATCATATCTCATGTTATAGGAAGGGTCTCATGTTTGGTATTAGAAGCATTGAGATATCACATCTCATGCTATAGGAAGGGTCTCAGGATTGGAATGGGAAGGAGTTGGATGTCACATCTCATGCTATAGGAAGGGTCTCAGGTTTAGTATTAGAAGCATTGAGATATCACATCTCATGCTATAGGAAGGGTCTCAGGATTGGAATTGGAAGGAGTTGGATATCACATCTCATGCTATAGGAAGGGTCTCAGGTTTGGAATGGCAAGGAGTTGGATACCACATCTCATGCTATAGGAAGGGTCTCTGGTTTGGTATTAGAAGCATTGAGATATCACATCTCATGCTATATGAAGGGTCTCAGGTTTGGAATGGGAAGGGATTGGATATCACATCTCATGTTATAGGAAGGGTCTCAGGTTTGATATTAGAAGCATTGAGATATCCCATCTCATGCTATATGAAGGGTCTCAGGTTTGGAATGGGAAGGAGTTCGATCTCACATCTTATGCTATAGGAAGGGTCTCATGTTTGGAATGGGAAGGAGTTGGATATCACATCTCATGTTATAGAAGGGGTCTCAGGTTTTTTATTAGAAGCATTCAGATATCACATCTCATGCTATAGGAAGAGTCTCAGGTTTGGAATCGAAGGAGTTGGATATCACTTCTCATGCTATAGGAAGGGGCGCGGGTTCGGTATTAGAACCATTGAGATATCACATGTCATGCTATAGGAAGGGTCTCAAGGTTGAAATGGAAAGGAGTTGGATATCATATCTCATGCTACAGGAAGGGTCTCTTGTTTGGTATCAGAAGCATTGAGATATCACATCTCATGCTATAGAAAGGGTCTCAGGATTGGAATGGGAAGGAGTTGGATATCACATCTCATGCTGTAGGAAGGGTCTCATGTCTGGAATGGGAAGGAATTGGATATCACATCTCACGCTATAAGAAGGGTCTCAGGTTTGGAATGGGAAGGAGTTGGATATCACATCTCATGTTATAGGAAGGGTCTCAGGTTTGGTATTAGAAGCATTGAGATATCAAATCTCATGCTGTAGGAAGGGTCTCAGGTTTGGAATGGGAAGGAATTGGATATCACATCTCATGCTATAGGAAGGGTCTCAGGTTTGGAATGGGAAGGGGTTGAATATCACATCTCGTGCTATAGGAAGGGTCTCAGGGTTGGAATGGGAAGGAATTGGATATCATATCTAATGCTACAGGAAGGGTCTCTGGTTTGCAATGGGAAGGAGTTGGATATCACATCTCATGCTATAGGAAGGATCTCAGGTTTGGAATTGGAAGGAGTTGGATATCACATCTCATGTTATAGGAAGCGTCTCAGGTTTGGTATTAGAAGCATTGAGATATCACATCTCATGCTATAGGAAGGGTCTCAGGATTGGAATGGGAAGGAGTTGGATATCACATATCATGCTATAGGAAGAGTCTCAGGTTTGGTATAAGATGCATTGAGATATCACATCTCATGCTATTGGAAGGGTCTCAGGGTTGGAATGGGAACGAGTTGAATATCACATCTCATGCTATAGGAAGAGACTCAGGATTGGAATGGGAAGGAGTTGGATATTGCATCTCATGCTTTAGGAAGGGTCTCAGGTTTGGAATGGGAAGGAGTTGGGTATCACATCTCATGTTATAGGAAGGGTCTCAGGTTTGGTATTAGAGGCATTGAGATATCACATCTCATGCTATAGGAAGGGTCTCAGGACTAGAATGGGAAGGAGTTGGATATCACATCTCATGCTATAGGAAGAGTCTCATGTTTGGAATGGGAAGGAGTTGGATATCACATCTCATGCTATAGGAAGGGTCTCAGGTTTGGAATTAGAAGCATTGAGATATCACATCTCATGTTATAGGAAGGGTCTCTGGATTGGAATATGAAGGAGTTGGATATCACATCTCATGCTATAGGAAGAGTCTCATGTTTGGAATGTGAAGGAGTTGGATATCACATCTCATGCTATAGGAAGGGTCTCAGGTTTGGTATTAGATGCATTAAGATATCACATCTCATGCTACAGGAAGGGTCTCTGGTTTGTAATGGGAAGGAGTTGGATACCACATCTGATGCTATAGGAAGGGTCTCAGGTTTTCGAATGGGAAGGAGTTGGATATCACATCTCATGCTATAAGAAGGGTCTCAGGTTTCGAATGGGAAGGAGTTGGATATTACATCTCATGCTATAGGAAGGTTCTAAGGTTTGGAATGGGAAGGAGTTGGATATAACATCTCATCTTATAGGAAGGGTCTCAGGTTTGGTATTAGAGGCATTGAGATATCACATCACATGCTATAGGAAGGGTCTCAGGTTTGGAATGGGAAGGAATTGGATATCACATCTCATGCTATAGGAAGGGTCTCAGGATTGGAATGGGAAGGAGTTGGATATCACATCTTGTGCTATAGAAAGGGTCTCATGTTTGGAATGGGAAGGAGTTGGATATCACATCTCATGCTATAAGAAGGGTCTCAGGTTTGGAATGGGAAGGAGTTGGATATCTCATCTCATGTTATAGGAAGGGTCAAAGGTTTGGTATTAGAGGCATTGAGATATCACATCTCATGCTATAGGAAGGGTCTCAGGATTAGAATGGGAAGGAGTTGGATATCACATCTCATGCTATAGGAAGGGTCGCAGGTTTGATATTAGATGCATTGAGATATCACATCTCATGCTATAGGAAGGGTCTCAGGGTTGGAATGGGAACGAGTTGGATATCACATCTCATGCTACAGGAAGGATCTCAGGTTTGGAATGGGATGGAGTTGGCTATCACATTTCATGCTATATGAAGGGTCTCAGGTTTGCTATTAGAAGCATTGAGATATCACATCTCATGTTATAGGAAGGGTCTCAGGCTTGGAATGAGAAGGATTTGGATATCACATCTCATGCTATAGGAAGGGTCTCAGGTTTGGAATGGGAAGGAGTTGGATATCACATCTCATGTTATAGGAAGGGTCTCATGTTTGGTATTAGAAGCATTGAGATATCACATCTCATGCTATAGGAAGGGTCTCAGGATTGGAATGGGAAGGAGTTGGATGTCACATCTCATGCTATAGGAAGGGTCTCAGGTTTAGTATTAGAAGCATTGAGATATCACATCTCATGCTATAGGAAGGGTCTCAGGATTGGAATTGGAAGGAGTTGGATATCACATCTCATGCTATAGGAAGGGTCTCAGGTTTGGAATGAGAAGGATTTGGATATCACATCTCATGCTATAGGAAGGGTCTCAGGTTTGGAATGGGAAGGAGTTGGATATCACATCTCATGTTATAGGAAGGGTCTCATTTTTGGTATTAGAAGCATTGAGATATCACATCTCATGCTATAGGGAGGGTCTCAGGATTGGAATGGGAAGGAGTTGGATGTCACATCTCATGCTATAGGAAGGGTCTCAGGTTTAGTATTAGAAGCATTGAGATATCACATCTCATGCTATAGGAAGGGTCTCTTGATTGGAATTGGAAGGAGTTGGATATCACATCTCATGCTATAGGAAGGGTCTCAGGTTTGGAATGAGAAGGATTTGGATATCACATCTCATGCTATAGGAAGGGTCTCAGGTTTGGAATGGGAAGGAGTTGGATATCATATCTCATGTTATAGGAAGGGTCTCATGTTTGGTATTAGAAGCATTGAGATATCACATCTCATGCTATAGGAAGGGTCTCAGGATTGGAATGGGAAGGAGTTGGATGTCACATCTCATGCTATAGGAAGGGTCTCAGGTTTAGTATTAGAAGCATTGAGATATCACATCTCATGCTATAGGAAGGGTCTCAGGATTGGAATTGGAAGGAGTTGGATATCACATCTCATGCTATAGGAAGGGTCTCAGGTTTGGAATGGCAAGGAGTTGGATACCACATCTCATGCTATAGGAAGGGTCTCTGGTTTGGTATTAGAAGCATTGAGATATCACATCTCATGCTATATGAAGGGTCGCAGGTTTGGAATGGGAAGGGATTGGATATCACATCTCATGTTATAGGAAGGGTCTCAGGTTTGATATTAGAAGCATTGAGATATCACATCTCATGCTATATGAAGGGTCTCAGGTTTGGAATGGGAAGGAGTTCGATCTCACATCTTATGCTATAGGAAGGGTCTCATGTTTGGAATGGGAAGGAGTTGGATATCACATCTCATGTTATAGAAGGGGTCTCAGGTTTTTTATTAGAAGCATTCAGATATCACATCTCATGCTATAGGAAGCGTCTCAGGATTGGAATGGGAAGGAGTTGGATGTCACATCTCATGCTATAGGAAGAGTCTCAGGTTTGGAATCGAAGGAGTTGGATATCACTTCTCATGCTATAGGAAGGGGCGCGGGTTCGGTATTAGAACCATTGAGATATCACATGTCATGCTATAGGAAGGGTCTCAAGGTTGAAATGGAAAGGAGTTGGATATCATATCTCATGCTACAGGAAGGGTCTCTTGTTTGGTATCAGAAGCATTGAGATATCACATCTCATGCTATAGAAAGGGTCTCAGGATTGGAATGGGAAGGAGTTGGATATCACATCTCATGCTGTAGGAAGGGTCTCATGTCTGGAATGGGAAGGAATTGGATATCACATCTCACGCTATAAGAAGGGTCTCAGGTTTGGAATGGGAAGGAGTTGGATATCACATCTCATGTTATAGGAAGGGTCTCAGGTTTGGTATTAGAAGCATTGAGATATCAAATCTCATGCTGTAGGAAGGGTCTCAGGTTTGGAATGGGAAGGAATTGGATATCACATCTCATGCTATAGGAAGGGTCTCAGGTTTGGAATGGGAAGGGGTTGAATATCACATCTCGTGCTATAGGAAGGGTCTCAGGGTTGGAATGGGAAGGAATTGGATATCATATCTAATGCTACAGGAAGGGTCTCTGGTTTGCAATGGGAAGGAGTTGGATATCACATCTCATGCTATAGGAAGGATCTCAGGTTTGGAATTGGAAGGAGTTGGATATCACATCTCATGTTATAGGAAGCGTCTCAGGTTTGGTATTAGAAGCATTGAGATATCACATCTCATGCTATAGGAAGGGTCTCAGGATTGGAATGGGAAGGAGTTGGATATCACATATCATGCTATAGGAAGAGTCTCAGGTTTGGTATAAGATGCATTGAGATATCACATCTCATGCTATTGGAAGGGTCTCAGGGTTGGAATGGGAACGAGTTGAATATCACATCTCATGCTATAGGAAGAGACTCAGGATTGGAATGGGAAGGAGTTGGATATTGCATCTCATGCTTTAGGAAGGGTCTCAGGTTTGGAATGGGAAGGAGTTGGGTATCACATCTCATGTTATAGGAAGGGTCTCAGGTTTGGTATTAGAGGCATTGAGATATCACATCTCATGCTATAGGAAGGGTCTCAGGACTAGAATGGGAAGGAGTTGGATATCACATCTCATGCTATAGGAAGAGTCACATGTTTGGAATGGGAAGGAGTTGGATATCACATCTCATGCTATAGGAAGGGTCTCAGGTTTGGTATTAGATGCATTGAGATATCACATCTCATGCTATAGGAAGGGTCTCAGGGTTGGAATGGGAACGAGTTGGATATCACATCTCATGCTACAGGAAGGATCTCAGGTTTGGAATGGGATGGAGTTGGCTATCACATTTCATGCTATGTGAAGGGTCTCAGATTTGCTATTAGAAGCATTGAGATATCACATCTCATGTTATAGGAAGGGTCTCAGGCTTGGAATGGGAAGGAGTTGGATATCACATCTCATGCTATAGGAAGGGTCTCAGGTTTGGAATGAGAAGGATTTGGATATCACATCTCATGATATAGGAAGGGTCTCAGGTTTGGAATGGGAAGGAGTTGGATATCACATCTCATGCTATAGGAAGGGTCTCCTTTTTGGTATTAGAAGCATTGAGATATCACATCTCATGCTATAGGAAGGGTCTCAGGATTGGAATGGGAAGGAGTTGGATGTCACATCTCATGCTATAGGAAGGGTCTCAGGTTTAGTATTAGAAGCATTGAGATATCACATCTCATGCTATAGGAAGGGTCTCAGGATTGGAATGGGAAGGAGTTGGATATCACATCTCATGCTATAGGAAGGGTCTCAGGTTTGGAATGGCAAGGAGTTGGATATCACATCTCATGCTATAGGAAGGGTCTCTGGTTTGGTATTAGAAGCATTGAGATATCACATCTCATGCTATATGAAGGGTCTCAGGTTTGGAATGAGAAGGGATTGGCTATCACATCTCATGTTATAGGAAGGGTCTCAGGATTGGAATGAGAAGGAGTCGGATATCAAATCTCATGGTACAGGATGTATCTCAGGTTAGGAATAGCAAGAAGTCAGATATCAAATCGCATGCTACAGGTAGGATCTCAGGTTTGTAATGGGAAGGAGTTGGATACCACATCTCATGCTGTAGGAAGGGTCTCATGTCTGGAATGGGAAGGAATTGGATATCACATCCCACGCTATAAGAAGGGTCTCAGGTTTGGAATGGGAAGGAGTTGGATATCACATCTCATGTTATAGGAAGGGTCTCAGGTTTGGTATTAGAAGCATTGAGATATCAAATCTCATGCTGTAGGAAGGGTCTCAGGTTTGGAATGGGAATGAATTGGATATCACATCTCATGCTATAGGAAGGGTCTCAGGTTTGGAATGGGAAGGGGTTGAATATCACATCTCGTGCTTTAGGAAGGGTCTCAGGGTTGGAATGGGAAGGAATTGGATATCATATCTAATGCTACAGGAAGGGTCTCTGGTTTGCAATGGGAAGGAGTTGGATATCACATCTCATGCTATAGGAAGGATCTCAGGTTTGGAATTGGAAGGAGTTGGATATCACATCTCATGTTATAGGAAGGGTCTCAGGTTTGGTATTAGAAGCATTGAGATATCACATCTCATGCTATAGGAAGGGTCTCAGGATTGGAATGGGAAGGAGTTGGATATCACATATCATGCTATAGGAAGAGTCTCAGGTTTGGTATTAGATGCATTGAGATATCACATCTCATGCTATTGGAAGGGTCTCAGGGTTGGAATGGGAACGAGTTGAATATCACATCTCATGCTATAGGAAGAGACTTAGGTTTGGTATTAGAGGCATTGAGATATCACATCTCATGCTATAGGAAGGGTCTCAGGACTAGAATGGGAAGGAGTTGGATATCACATCTCATGCTATAGGAAGGGTCTCAGGTTTGGTATTAGATGCATTGAGATATCACATCTCATGCTATAGGAAGGGTCTCAGGGTTGGAATGGGAACGAGTTGGATATCACATCTCATGCTACAGGAAGGATCTCAGGTTTGGAATGGGATGGAGTTGGCTATCACATTTCATGCTATGTGAAGGGTCTCAGGTTTGCTATTAGAAGCATTGAGATATCACATCTCATGTTATAGGAAGGGTCTCAGGCTTGGAATGGGAAGGAGTTGGATATCACATCTCATGCTATAGGAAGGATCTCAGGTTTGGAATTGGAAGGAGTTGGATATCACATCTCATGTTATAGGAAGGGTCTCAGGTTTGGTATTAGAAGCATTGAGATATCACATCTCATGCTATAGGAAGGGTCTCAGGATTGGAATGGGAAGGAGTTGGATATCACATATCATGCTATAGGAAGAGTCTCAGGTTTGGTATTAGATGCATTGAGCTATCACATCTCATGCTATTGGAAGGGTCTCAGGGTTGGAATGGGAACGAGTTGAATATCACATCTCATGCTATAGGAAGAAACTCAGGATTGGAATGGGAAGGAGTTGGATATTGCATCTCATGCTTTAGGAAGGGTCTCAGGTTTGGAATGGGAAGGAGTTGGGTATCACATCTCATGTTATAGGAAGGGTCTCAGGTTTGGTATTAGAGGCATTGAGATATCACATCTCATGCTATAGGAAGGGTCTCAGGATTAGAATGGGAAGGAGTTGGATATCACATCTCATGCTACAAGAAGGATCTCAGGTTTGGAATGGGATGGAGTTGGATATCACATCTCATGCTATAGGAAGGGTCTCAGGGTTGGAATGGGAACGAGTTGGATATCACATCTCATGCTACAAGAAGGATCTCAGGTTTGGAATGGGATGGAGTTGGCTACCACATTTCATGCTATGTGAAGGGTCTCAGGTTTGCTATTAGAAGCATTGAGATATCACATCTCATGTTATAGGAAGGGTCTCAGGCTTGGAATGGGAAGGAGTTGGATATCACATCTCATGCTATAGGAAGGGTCTCAGGTTTGGAATGAGAAGGATTTGGATATCACATCTCATGCTATAGGAAGGGTCTCAGGTTTGGAATGGGAAGGAGTTGGGTATCACATCTCATGCTATAGGAAGGGTCTCATGTTTGGTATTAGAAGCATTGAGATATCACATCTCATGCTATAGGAAGGGTCTCAGGATTGGAATGGGAAGGAGTTGGATGTCACATCTCATGCTATACGAAGGGTCTCAGGTTTAGTATTAGAAGCATTGAGATATCACATCTCATGCTATAGGAATGGTCTCAGGATTGGAATGGGAAGGAGTTGGATATCATATCTCATGTTATAGGAAGGGTCTCATGTTTGGTATTAGAAGCATTGAGATATCACATCTCATGCTATAGGAAGGGTCTCAGGATTGGAATGGGAAGGAGTTGGATGTCACATCTCATGCTATAGGAAGGGTCTCAGGTTTAGTATTAGAAGCATTGAGATATCACATCTCATGCTATAGGAAGGGTCTCAGGATTGGAATTGGAAGGAGTTGGATATCACATCTCATGCTATAGGAAGGGTCTCAGGTTTGGAATGGCAAGGAGTTGGATATCACATCTCATGCTATAGGAAGGGTCTCTGGTTTGGTATTAGAAGCATTGAGATATCACATCTCATGCTATATGAAGGGTCTCAGGTTTGGAATGGGAAGGGATTGGATATCACATCTCATGTTATAGGAAGGGTCTCAGGTTTGATATTAGAAGGATTGAGATATCACATCTCATGCTATAGGAACGGTCTCAGGATTGGAATGAAAAGGAGTCGGATATCAAATCTCATGGTACAGGATGTATCTCAGGTTAGGAATAGCAAGAAGTCAGATGCCAAATCGCATGCTACAGGTAGGATCTCAGGTTTGTAATGGGAAGGAGTTGGATACCACATCTCATGCTATGGGAAGGGCCTCAGTTTTGGTATTAAAAGCACTGAGATATCACATCTCATGCTAGAGGAAGGGTCTCAGGATTGGAATGGGAAGGAGTTGGATATCACATATCATGCTATAGGAAAGGTCTCAGGTTTGGAATGGGAAAGAGTTTGATATCACATCTCATGCTATAGGAAGGGTCTCATGTTTGGAATGGGAAGGAGTTGGATATCACATCTCATGTTATAGGAGGGGTCTCAGGTTTGGTATTAGAAGCATTCAGATATCACATCTCATGCTATAGGAAGGGTCTCGGGATTGGAATGGGAAGGAGTTGGATGTCACTTCTCATGCTATAGGAAGGGGCTCGGGTTCGGTATTAGAACCATTGATATATCACATCTCATGCTATAGGAAGGGTCTCAAGGTTGAAATGCAAAGGAGTTGGATATCATATCTCATGCTACAGGAAGGGTCTCATGTCTGGAATGGGAAGGAATTGGATATCACATCTCATGCTATAAGAAGGGTCTCAGGTTTGGAATGGGAAGGAGTTGGATATCACATCTCATGTTGTAGGAAGGGTGTCAGGTTTGGTATTAGAAGCATTGAGATATCAAATCTCATGCTGTAGGAAGGGTCTCAGGTTTGGAATGGGAAGGAATTGGATATCACATCACATGCTATAGGAAGGGTCTCAGGTTTGGAATGGGAAGGGGTTGGATATCACATCTCGTGCTATAGGAAGGGTCTCAGGGTTGGAATGGGAAGGAATTGGATATCATATCTAATGCTACAGGAAGGGACTCTGGTTTGCAATGGGAAGGAGTTGGATATCACATCTCATGCTATAGGAAGGATCTCAGGTTTGGAATTGGAAGGAGTTGGATATCACATCTCATGTTATAGGAAGGGTCTCAGGTTTGGTATTAGAAGCATTGAGATATCACATCTCATGCTATAGGAAGGGTCTCAGGATTGGAATGGGAAGGAGTTGGATATCACATATCATGCTATGGGAAGAGGCTCAGGTTTGGTATTAGATGCATTGAGATATCACATCTCATGCTATTGGAAGGGTCTCAGGGTTGGAATGTGAACGAGTTGAATATCACATCTCATGCTATAGGAAGAGACTCATGATTGGAATGGGAAGGAGTTGGATATTGCATCTCATGCTTTAGGAAGGGTCTCAGGTTTGGAATGGGAAGGAGTTGGGTATCACATCTCATGTTATAGGGAGGGTCTCAGGTTTGGTATTAGAAGCATTGAGATATCACATCTCATGCTATAGAAAGGGTCTCAGGATTGGAATGGGAAGGAATTGGATATCACATCTCATGCTGTAGGAAGGGTCTCATGTCTGGAATGGGAAGGAGTTGGATATCACATCTCATGCTATAAGAAGGGTCTCAGGTTTGGAATGGGAAGGAGTTGGATATCACATCTCATGTTATAGGAGGAGTCTCAGGTTTGGTATTAGAAGCATTGAGATATCACATCTCATTCTATAGGAAGGGTCTCAGGATTGGAATGGAAAGGAATTGGATATCACATCTCATGCTACAGGAAGGGTCTCTGGTTTGCAATGGGAAGGAGTCAGATATCAAATCACATGCTACAAGTAGGATCTCAGGTTTTCTAATGGGAAGGAGTTGGATACCACATCTCATGCTATGGGAAGGGCCTCCGTTTTGGTATTAAAAGCACTGAGATATCACATCTCATGCTAAAGGAAGGGTCTCAGGATTGGAATGGTAAGGAGTTGGATATCAAATCTCATGCTAGAGGAAGGGTCTCAGGATTGGAATGGGAAGGAGTTGGATATCACATCTCATGCTATAGGAAAGGTCTCAGGTTTGGAATGAGAAGGAGTTCGATATCAAATCTCATGTTATAGGAAGGGTCTCAGGTTTGGTATTAGAAGCATTCAGATATCACATCTCATGCTATAGGAAGAGTCTCAGGATTGGAATGGGAAGGAGTTGGATATCATATCTCATGCTACAGGAAAGGTCTCTGGTTTGGTATTAGAAGCATTGAGATGTCACATCTCATGCTATAGAAAGGGTGTCAGGATTGGAATGGGAAGGAGTTGGATATCACATCTCATGCTGTAGGAAGGGTCTCATGTCTGGAATGGGAAGGAGTTGGATATCACATCTCATGCTATAAGAAGGGTCTCAGGTTTGGAATGGGAAGGAGTTGGATATTACATCTCATGCTATAGGAAGGGTCTCAGGTTTGGAATGGGAAGGAGTTGGATATAACATCTCATCTTATAGGAAGGGTCTCAGGTTTGGTATTAGAGGCATTGAGATATCACATCACATGCTATAGGAAGGGTCTCAGGTTTGGAATGGGAAGGAATTGGATATCACATCTCATGCTATAGGAAAGGTCTCAGGTTTGGAATGGGAAGGAGTTGGATATCACATCTCATGTTATAGGAGGGGTCTCAGGTTTGGTATTAGAAGCATTCAGATATCACATCTCAAGCTATAGGAAGCGTCTCAGGATTGGAATGGGAAGGAGTTGGATGTCACATCTCATGCTATAGGAAGAGTCTCAGGTTTGGAATCGAAGGAGTTGGATATCACTTCTCATGCTATAGGAAGGGGCTCGGGTTCGGTATTAGAACCATTGAGATATCACATTTCATGCTATATGAAGGGTCTCAAGGTTGAAATGGAAAGGAGTTGGATATCATATCTCATGCTAAAGGAAGGGTCTCTTGTTTGGTATCAGAAGCTTTGAGATATCACATCTCATGCTATAGAAAGGGTCTCAGGATTGGAATAGGAAGGAGTTGGATATCACATCTCATGCTGTAGGAAGGGTCTCATGTCTGGAATAGGAAGGAATTGGATATCACATCTCATGCTATAAGAAGGGTCTCAGGTTTGGAATGGGAAGGAGTTGGATATCACATCTCATGTTATAGGAAGGGTCTCAGGTTTAGTATTAGAAGCATTGAGATATCAAATCTCATGCTGTAGGAAGGGTCTCAGGTTTGGAATGGGAAGGGGTTGAATATCACATCTCGTGCTATAGGAAGGGTCTCAGGGTTGGAATGGGAAGGAATTGGATATCATATCTAATGCTACAACAAGGGTCTCTGGTTTGCAATGGGAAGGAGTTGGATATCACATCTCATGCTATAGGAAGGATCTCAGGTTTGGAATTGGAAGCAGTTGGATATCACATCTCATGTTATAGGAAGGGTCTCAGGTTTGGTATTAGAAGCATTGAGATATCACATCTCATGCTATAGGAAGGGTCTCAGGATTGGAATGGGAAGGAGTTGGATATCACATATCATGCTATAGGAAGAGTCTTAGGTTTGGTATTAGATGCATTGAGATATCACATCTCATGCTATTGGAAGGGTCTCAGGGTTGGAATGGGAACGAGTTGAATATCACATCTCATGCTATAGGAAGAGACTCAGGATTGGAATGGGAAGGAGTTGGATATTGCATCTCATGCTTTAGGAAGGGTCTCCGGTTTGGAATGGGAAGGAGTTGGGTATCACATCTCATGTTATAGGAAGGGTCTCAGGTTTGGTATTCGAGGCATTGAGATATCACATCTCATGCTATAGGAAGGGTCTCAGGATTAGAATGGGAAGGAGTTAGATATCACATCTCATGCTATAGGAAGAGTCTCATGTTTGGAATGGGAAGGAGTTGGATATCACATCTCATGCTATAGGAAGGGTCTCAGGTTTGGTATTAGACGCATTGAGATATCACATCTCATGGTATAGGAAGGGTCTCAGGGTTGGAATGGGAACGAGTTGGATATCACATCTCATGCTACAAGAAGGATCTCAGGTTTGGAATGGGATGGAGTTGGCTACCACATTTCATGCTATGTGAAGGGTCTCAGGTTTGCTATTAGAAGCATTGAGATATCACATCTCATGTTATAGGAAGGGTCTCAGGCTTGGAATGGGAAGGAGTTGGATATCACATCTCATGCTATAGGAAGGGTCTCAGGTTTGGAATGAGAAGGATTTGGATATCACATCTCATGCTATAGGAAGGGTCTCAGGTTTGGAATGGGAAGGAGTTGGGTATCACATCTCATGCTATAGGAAGGGTCTCATGTTTGGTATTAGAAGCATTGAGATATCACATCTCATGCTATAGGAAGGGTCTCAGGATTGGAATGGGAAGGAGTTGGATGTCACATCTCATGCTATAGGAAGGGTCTCAGGTTTAGTATTAGAAGCATTGAGATATCACATCTCATGCTATAGGAATGGTCTCAGGATTGGAATGGGAAGGAGTTGGATATCACATCTCATGCTATAGGAAGGGTCTCAGGTTTGGAATCGCAAGGAGTTGGATATCACATCTCATGCTATAAGAAGGGTCTCTGGTTTGGTATTAGAAGCATTAAGATATCACATCTCATGCTATATGAAGGGTCTCAGGTTTGGAATGAGAAGGGATTGGATATCACATCTCATGTTATAGGAAGGGTCTCAGGTTTGATATTAGAAGGATTGAGATATCACATCTCAAGCTATAGGAAGGGTCTCAGGATTGGAATGAGAAGGAGTCAGATATCAAATCTCATGGTACAGGATGTATCTCAGGTTAGGAATAGCAAGAAGTCAGATATCAAATCGCATGCTACAGGTAGGATCTCAGGTTTGTAATGGGAAGGAGTTGGATACCACATCTCATGCTATGGGAAGGACCTCAGTTTTGGTATTAAAAGCACTGAGTTATCACATCTCATGCTAGAGGAAGGGTCTCAGGATTGGAATGGGAAGAAGTTGGATATCACATCTCATGCTATAGGAAGGGTCTCATGTTTGGAATGGGAAGGAGTTCGATATCACATCTCATGTTATAGGAGGGGTCTCAGGTTTGGTATTAGAAGCATTCAGATATCACATCTCATGCTATAGGAAGCGTCTCAGGATTGGAATGGGAAGGAGTTGGATGTCACATCTCATGCTATAGGAAGAGTCTCAGGTTTGGAATCGAAGGAGTTGGATATCACTTCTCATGCTATAGGAAGGGGCTCGGGTTCGGTATTATAACAATTGAGATATCACATCTCATGCTATAGGAAGGGTCTCAAGGTTGAAATGGAAAGGAGTTGGATTTCATATCTCATGCTACAGGAAGGGTCTCTCTTGTTTGGTATCAGAAGCATTGACATATCACATCTCATGCTATAGAAAGGGTCTCAGGATTGGAATGGGAAGGAATTGGATATCACATCTCATGCTGTAGGAAGGGTCTCATGTCTGGAATGGGAAGGAATTGGATATCACATCTCATGCTATAAGAAGGGTCTCAGGTTTGGAATGGGAAGGAGTTGGATATCACATCTCAAGTTATAGAAAGGGTCTCAGGTTTGGTATTAGAAGCATTGAGATATCAAATCTCATGCTGTAGGAAGGGTCTCAGGTTTGGAATGGGAAGGAATTGGATATCACATCTCATGCTATAGGAAGGGTCTCAGGTTTGGAATGGGAAGGGGTTGAATATCACATCTCGTGCTATAGGAAGGGTCTCAGGGTTGGAATGGGAAGGAATTGGGTATCATATCTAATGCTACAGGAACGGTCTCTGGTTTGCAATGGGAAGGAGTTGGATATCACATCTCATGCTATAGGAAGGATCTCAGGTTTGGAATTGGAAGGAGTTGGATATCACATCTCATGTTATAGGAAGGGTCTCAGGTTTGGTATTAGAAGCATTGAGATATCACATCTCATGCTATAGGAAGGGTCTCAGGATTGGAATGGGAAGGAGTTGGATATCACATATCATGCTATAGGAAGAGTCTCAGGTTTGGTATTAGATGCATTGAGATATCACATCTCATGCTATTGGAAGGGTCTCAGGGTTGGAATGGGAACGAGTTGAATATCACATCTCATGCTATAGGAAGAGACTCAGGATTGGAATGGGAAGGAGTTGGATATTGCATCTCATGCTTTAGGAAGGGTCTCAGGTTTGGAATGGGAAGGAGTTGGGTATCACATCTCATGTTATAGGGAGGGTCTCAGGTTTGGTATTAGAAGCATTGAGATATCACATCTCATGCTATAGAAAGGGTCTCAGGATTGGAATGGGAAGGAATTGGATATCACATCTCATGCTGTAGGAAGGGTCTCATGTCTGGAATGGGAAATTGTTGGATATCACATTTCATGCTATAAGAAGGGTCTCAGGTTTGGAATGGGAAGGAGTTGGATATCACATCTCATGTTATAGGAGGAGTCTCAGGTTTGGTATTAGAAGCATTGAGATGTCACATCTCATGCTATAGGAAGGGTCTCAGTATTGGAATGGAAAGGAATTGGATATCACATCTCATGCTACAGGAAGGGTCTCTGGTTTGCAATGGGAAGGAGTCAGATATTAAATCGCATGCTACAGGTAGGATCTCAGGTTTGCAATGGGAAGGAGTTGGATACCACATCTCATGCTATGGGAAGGGCCTCAGTTTTGGTATTAAAAGCACTGAGATATCACATCTCATGCTAGAGGAAGGGTCTCAGGATTGGAATGGGAAGGAGTTGGATATCAAATCTCATGCTATAGGAAAGGTCTCAGGTTTGGAATGGGAAGGAGTTCGATATCACATCTCATGCTATAGGAAGGGTCTCATGTTTGGAATGGGAAGGAGTTGGATATCACATCTCATGCTAGAGCAAGGGTCTCAGGATTGGAATGGGAAGGAGTTGGATATAATATCTCATGCTATAGGAAGGGTCTCAGGGTTGGAATGGGAAGGAATTGGGTATCATATCTATTGCTACAGGAACGGTCTCTGGTTTGCAATGGGAAGGAGTTGGATATCACATCTCATGCTATAGGAAGGATCTCAGGTTTGGAATTGGAAGGAGTTGGATATCACATCTCATGTTATAGGAAGGGTCTCAGGTTTGGTATTAGAAGCATTGAGATATCACATCTCATGCTATAGGAAGGGTCTCAGGATTGGAATGGGAAGGAGTTGGATATCACATATCATGCTATAGGAAGAGTCTCAGGTTTGGTATTAGATGCATTGAGATATCACATCTCATGCTATTGGAAGGGTCTCAGGGTTGAAATGGGAACGAGTTGAATATCACATCTCATGCTATAGGAAGAGACTCAGGATTGGAATGGGAAGGAGTTGGATATTGCATCTCATGCTTTAGGAAGGGTCTCAGGTTTGGAATGGGAAGGAGTTGGGTATCACATCTCATGTTATAGGGAGGGTCTCAGGTTTGGTATTAGAAGCATTGAGATATCACATCTCATGCTATAGAAAGGGTCTCAGGATTGGAATGGGAAGGAATTGGATATCACATCTCATGCTGTAGGAAGGGTCTCATGCCTGGAATGGGAAATAGTTGGATATCACATTTCATGCTGTAAGAAGGGTCTCAGGTTTGGAATGGGAAGGAGTTGGATATCACATCTCATGTTATAGGAGGAGTCTCAGGTTTGGTATTGGAAGCATTGAGATATCACATCTCATGCTATAGGAAGGGTCTCAGGATTGGAATGGAAAGGAATTGGATATCACATCTCATGCTACAGGAAGGGTCTCTGGTTTGCAATGGGAAGGAGTCAGATATCAAATTGCATGCTACAGGTAGGATCTCAGGTTTGTAATGGGAAGGAGTTGGATACCACATCTCATGCTATGGGAAGGGCCTCAGTTTTGGTATTAAAAGCACTGAGATATCACATCTCATGCTAGAGGAAGGGTCTCAGGATTGGAATGGGAAGGAGTTGGATATCAAATCTCATGCTATAGGAAAGGTCTCAGGTTTGGAATGGGAAGGAGTTCGATATCACATCTCATGCTATAGGAAGGGTCTCATGTTTGGAATGGGAAGGAGTTGGATATCACATCTCATGCTAGAGCAAGGGTCTCAGGATTGGAATGGGAAGGAGTTGGATATAATATCTCATGCTATAGGAAAGGTCTCAGGTTTGGAATGGGAAGGAGTTCGATATCACATCTCATGTTATAGGAAGGGTCTCAGGTTTGGTATTAGAAGCATTCAGATATCACATCTCATGCTATAGGAAGGGTCTCAGGATTGGAATGTGAAGGAGTTGGATATCACATCTCATGCTATGGGAAGAGTCTCAGGTTTGGAATCGAAGGAGTTGGATATCACTTCTCATGCTATAGGAAGGGGCTCGGGTTCGGTATTAGAACCATTGAGATATAACATCTCATGCTATAGGAAGGGTCTCAGGGTTGAAATGGAAAGGAGTTGGATATCATATCTCATGCTACAGGAAGGGTCTCTCTTGTTTGGTATCAGAAGCATTGACATATCACATCTCATGCTATAGAAAGGGTCTCAGGATTGGAATGGGAAGGAATTGGATATCACATCTCATGCTGTAGGAAGGGTCTCAGGTTTGGTATTAGAAGCATTGAGATATCAAATCTCATGCTGTAGGAAGGGTCTCAGGTTTGGAATGGGAAGGAATTGGATATCACATCTCATGCTATAGGAAGGGTCTCTGGTTTGGAATGGGAAGGGGTTGAATATCACATCTCGTGCTATAGGAAGGGTCTCAGGGTTGGAATGGGAAGGAATTGGGTATCATATCTAATGCTACAGGAACGGTCTCTGGTTTGCAATGGGAAGGAGTTGGATATCACATCTCATGCTATAGGAAGGATCTCAGGTTTGGAATTGGAAGGAGTTGGATATCACATCTCATGTTATAGGAAGGGTCTCAGGTTTGGTATTAGAAGCATTGAGATATCACATCTCATGCTATAGGAAGGGTCTCAGGATTGGAATGGGAAGGAGTTGGATATCACATATCATGCTATAGGAAGAGTCTCAGGTTTGGTATTAGATGCATTGAGATATCACATCTCATGCTATTGGAAGGGTCTCAGGGTTGGAATGAGAACGAGTTGAATATCACATCTCATGCTATAGGAAGAGACTCAGGATTGGAATGGGAAGGAGTTGGATATTGCATCTCATGCTTTAGGAAGGGTCTCAGGTTTGGAATGGGAAGGAGTTGGGTATCACATCTCATGTTATAGGGAGGGTCTCAGGTTTGGTATTAGAAGCATTGAGATATCACATCTCATGCTATAGAAAGGGTCTCAGGATTGGAATGGGAAGGAATTGGATATCACATCTCATGCTGTAGGAAGGGTCTCATGTCTGGAATGGGAAATAGTTGGATATCACATTTCATGCTATAAGAAGGGTCTCAGGTTTGGAATGGGAAGGAGTTGGATATCACATCTCATGTTATAGGAGGAGTCTCAGGTTTGGTATTAGAAGCATTGAGATGTCACATCTCATGCTATAGGAAGGGTCTCAGTATTGGAATGGAAAGGAATTGGATATCACATCTCATGCTACAGGAAGGGTCTCTGGTTTGCAATGGGAAGGAGTCAGATATCAAATCGCATGCTACAGGTAGGATCTCAGGTTTGCAATGGGAAGGAGTTGGATACCACATCTCATGCTATGGGAAGGGCCTCAGTTTTGGTATTAAAAGCACTGAGATATTACATCTCATGCTAGAGGAAGGGTCTCAGGATTGGAATGGGAAGGAGTTGGATATCAAATCTCATGCTATAGGAAAGGTCTCAGGTTTGGAATGGGAAGGAGTTCGATATCACATCTCATGCTATAGGAAGGGTCTCATGTTTGGAATGGGAAGGAGTTGGATATCACATCTCATGCTAGAGCAAGGGTCTCAGGATTGGAATGGGAAGGAGTTGGATATAATATCTCATGCTATAGGAAGGGTCTCAGGGTTGGAATGGGAAGGAATTGGGTATCATATCTATTGCTACAGGAACGGTCTCTGGTTTGCAATGGGAAGGAGTTGGATATCACATCTCATGCTATAGGAAGGATCTCAGGTTTGGAATTGGAAGGAGTTGGATATCACATCTCATGTTATAGGAAGGGTCTCAGGTTTGGTATTAGAAGCATTGAGATATCACATCTCATGCTATAGGAAGGGTCTCAGGATTGGAATGGGAAGGAGTTGGATATCACATATCATGCTATAGGAAGAGTCTCAGGTTTGGTATTAGATGCATTGAGATATCACATCTCATGCTATTGGAAGGGTCTCAGGGTTGAAATGGGAACGAGTTGAATATCACATCTCATGCTATAGGAAGAGACTCAGGATTGGAATGGGAAGGAGTTGGATATTGCATCTCATGCTTTAGGAAGGGTCTCAGGTTTGGAATGGGAAGGAGTTGGGTATCACATCTCATGTTATAGGGAGGGTCTCAGGTTTGGTATTAGAAGCATTGAGATATCACATCTCATGCTATAGAAAGGGTCTCAGGATTGGAATGGGAAGGAATTGGATATCACATCTCATGCTGTAGGAAGGGTCTCATGTCTGGAATGGGAAATAGTTGGATATCACATTTCATGCTGTAAGAAGGGTCTCAGGTTTGGAATGGGAAGGAGTTGGATATCACATCTCATGTTATAGGAGGAGTCTCAGGTTTGGTATTGGAAGCATTGAGATATCACATCTCATGCTATAGGAAGGGTCTCAGGATTGGAATGGAAAGGAATTGGATATCACATCTCATGCTACAGGAAGGGTCTCTGGTTTGCAATGGGAAGGAGTCAGATATCAAATTGCATGCTACAGGTAGGATCTCAGGTTTGTAATGGGAAGGAGTTGGATACCACATCTCATGCTATGGGAAGGGCCTCAGTTTTGGTATTAAAAGCACTGAGATATCACATCTCATGCTAGAGGAAGGGTCTCAGGATTGGAATGGGAAGGAGTTGGATATCAAATCTCATGCTATAGGAAAGGTCTCAGGTTTGGAATGGGAAGGAGTTGGATATAATATCTCATGCTATAGGAAAGGTCTCAGGTTTGGAATGGGAAGGAGTTCGATATCACATCTCATGTTATAGGAAGGGTCTCAGGTTTGGTATTAGAAGCATTCAGATATCACATCTCATGCTATAGGAAGGGTCTCAGGATTGGAATGTGAAGGAGTTGGATATCACATCTCATGCTATGGGAAGAGTCTCAGGTTTGGAATCGAAGGAGTTGGATATCACTTCTCATGCTATAGGAAGGGGCTCGGGTTCGGTATTAGAACCATTGAGATATAACATCTCATGCTATAGGAAGGGTCTCAGGGTTGAAATGGAAAGGAGTTGGATATCATATCTCATGCTACGGGAAGGGTCTCTGGTTTGGTATTAGAAGCATTGAGATATCACATCTCATGCTATAGAAAGAGTGTCAGGATTGGAATGAGAAGGATTTGGATATTACATCTCATGCTATAGGAAGGGTCTCAGGTTTGGAATGGGAAAGAGTTGGGTATCACATCTCATGCTATAGGAAGGGTCTCATGTTTAGTATTAGAAGCATTGAGATATCACATCTCATGCTATAGGAATGGTCTCAGGATTGGAATGGGAAGGAGTTGGATATCACATCTCATGCTATAAGAAGGGTCTCAGGTTTGGAATGGCAAGGAGTTGGATATCACATCTCATGCTATAGGAAGGGTCTCTGGTTTGCTATTAGAAGCATTAAGATATCACATCTCATGCTATATGAAGGGTCTCAGGTTTGGAATGAGAAGGGATTGGATATCACATCTCATGTTATAGGAAGGGTCTCAGGTTTGATAGTAGAAGGATTGAGATATCACATCTCAAGCTATAGGAAGGGTCTCAGGATTGGAATGAGAAGGAGTCGGATATCAAATCTCATGGTACAGGATGTATCTCAGGTTAGGAATAGCAAGAAGTCAGATATCAAATCGCATGCTACAGGTAGGATCTCAGGTTTGTAATGGGAAGGAGTTGGATACCACATCTCATGCTATGGGAAGGGCCTCAGTTTTGGTATTAAAAGCACTGAGATATCACATCTCATGCTAGAGGAAGGGTCTCAGGATTGGAATGGGAAGAAGTTGGATATCACATCTCATGCTATAGGAAGGGTCTCATGTTTGGAATGGGAAGGAGTTGGATATCACAACTCATGTTATAGGAGGGGTCTCAGGTTTGGAATGAGAAGGCGTTTGATATCAAATCTCATGTTATAGGAAGGGTCTCAGGATTGGAATGGGAAGGAGTTGGATATCACATCTCATGCTATGGGAAGAGTCTCAGGTTTGGAATCGAAGGAGTTGGATATCACTTCTCATGCTATAGGAAGGGGCTCGGGTTCGGTATTAGAACCATTGAGATATCACATCTCATGCTATAGGAAGGGTCTCAGGGTTGAAATGGAAAGGAGTTGGATTTCATATCTCATGCTACAGGAAGGGTCTCTTGTTTGGTATCAGAAGCATTGACATATCACATCTCATGCTATAGAAAGGGTCTCAGGATTGGAATGGGAAGGAGTTGGATATCACATCTCATGCTGTAGGAAGGGTCTCATGTCTGGAATGGGAAGGAATTGGATATCACATCTCATGCTATAAGAAGGGTCTCAGGTTTGGAATGGGAAGGAGTTGGATATCACATCTCATGTTATAGGAAGGGTCTCAGGTTTGCTATTAGAAGCATTTAGATATCAAATCTCATGCTGTAGTAAGGGTCTCAGGTTTGGAATGGGAAGGGATTGGATATCACAATTCATGCTATAGGAAGGGTCTCAGGTTTGGAATGGGAAGGGGTTGAATATCACATCTCGTGCTATAGGAAGGGTCTCAGGGTTGGAATGGGAAGGAATTGGATATCATATCTAATGCTACAGGAAGGGTCTCTGGTTTGCAATGGGAAGGAGTTGGATAGCACATCTCATGCTATAGGAAGGATCTCAGGTTTGGAATTGGAAGGAGTTGGATATCACATCTCATGTTATAGGAAGGGTCTCAGGTTTGGTATTAGAGGCATTGAGATATCACATCTCATGCTACAGGAAGGGTCTCAGGATTGGAATGGGAAGGAGTTGGATATCACATATCATGCTATAGGAAGAGTCTCAGGTTTGGTATTAGATGCATTGAGATATCACATCTCATGCTATTGGAAGGGTCTCAGGGTTGGAATGGGAACGAGTTGAATATCACATCTCATGCTATAGGAAGAGACTCAGGATTGGAATGGGAAGGAGTTGGATATTGCATCTCATGGTTTAGGAAGGGTCTCATGTTTGGAAAGGGAAGGAGTTGGGTATCACATCTCATGTTATAGGGAGGGTCTCAGGTTTGGTATTAGAAGCATTGAGATATCACATCTCATGCTATAGAAAGGGTCTCAGGATTGGAATGGGAAGGAATTGGATATCACATCTCATGCTGTAGGAAGGGTCTCATGTCTGGAATGGGAAATAGTTGGATATCACATTTCATGCTATAAGAAGGGTCTCAGGTTTGGAATGGGAAGGAGTTGGATATCACATCTCATGTTATAGGAGGAGTCTCAGGTTTGGTATTGGAAGCATTGAGATATCACATCTCATGCTATAGGAAGGGTCTCAGGATTGGAATGGAAAGGAATTGGATATCACATCTCATGCTACAGGAAGGGTCTCTGGTTTGCAATGGGAAGGAGTCAGATATCAAATTGCATGCTACAGGTAGGATCTCAGGTTTGTAATGGGAAGGAGTTGGATACCACATCTCATGCTATGGGAAGGGCCTCAGTTTTGGTATTAAAAGCACTGAGATATCACATCTCATGCTAGAGGAAGGGTCTCAGGATTGGAATGGGAAGGAGTTGGATATCAAATCTCATGCTATAGGAAAGGTCTCAGGTTTGGAATGGGAAGGAGTTCGATATCACATCTCATGCTATAGGAAGGGTCTCATGTTTGGAATGGGAAGGAGTTGGATATCACATCTCATGCTAGAGCAAGGGTCTCAGGATTGGAATGGGAAGGAGTTGGATATAATATCTCATGCTATAGGAAAGGTCTCAGGTTTGGAATGGGAAGGAGTTCGATATCACATCTCATGTTATAGGAAGGGTCTCAGGTTTGGTATTAGAAGCATTCAGATATCACATCTCATGCTATAGGAAGGGTCTCAGGATTGGAATGTGAAGGAGTTGGATATCACATCTCATGCTATGGGAAGAGTCTCAGGTTTGGAATCGAAGGAGTTGGATATCACTTCTCATGCTATAGGAAGGGGCTCGGGTTCGGTATTAGAACCATTGAGATATAACATCTCATGCTATAGGAAGGGTCTCAGGGTTGAAATGGAAAGGAGTTGGATATCATATCTCATGCTACGGGAAGGGTCTCTGGTTTGGTATTAGAAGCATTGAGATATCACATCTCATGCTATAGAAAGAGTGTCAGGATTGGAATGAGAAGGATTTGGATATTACATATCATGCTATAGGAAGGGTCTCAGGTTTGGAATGGGAAAGAGTTGGGTATCACATCTCATGCTATAGGAAGGGTCTCATGTTTAGTATTAGAAGCATTGAGATATCACATCTCATGCTATAGGAATGGTCTCAGGATTGGAATGGGAAGGAGTTGGATATCACATCTCATGCTATAAGAAGGGTCTCAGGTTTGGAATGGCAAGGAGTTGGATATCACATCTCATGCTATAGGAAGGGTCTCTGGTTTGGTATTAGAAGCATTAAGATATCACATCTCATGCTATATGAAGGGTCTCAGGTTTGGAATGAGAAGGGATTGGATATCACATCTCATGTTATAGGAAGGGTCTCAGGTTTGATAGTAGAAGGATTGAGATATCACATCTCAAGCTATAGGAAGGGTCTCAGGATTGGAATGAGAAGGAGTCGGATATCAAATCTCATGGTACAGGATGTATCTCAGGTTAGGAATAGCAAGAAGTCAGATATCAAATCGCATGCTACAGGTAGGATCTCAGGTTTGTAATGGGAAGGAGTTGGATACCACATCTCATGCTATGGGAAGGGCCTCAGTTTTGGTATTAAAAGCACTGAGATATCACATCTCATGCTAGAGGAAGGGTCTCAGGATTGGAATGGGAAGAAGTTGGATATCACATCTCATGCTATAGGAAGGGTCTCATGTTTGGAATGGGAAGGAGTTGGATATCACAACTCATGTTATAGGAGGGGTCTCAGGTTTGGAATGAGAAGGAGTTTGATATCAAATCTCATGTTATAGGAAGGGTCTCAGGATTGGAATGGGAAGGAGTTGGATATCACATCTCATGCTATGGGAAGAGTCTCAGGTTTGGAATCGAAGGAGTTGGATATCACTTCTCATGCTATAGGAAGGGGCTCGGGTTCGGTATTAGAACCATTGAGATATCACATCTCATGCTATAGGAAGGGTCTCAGGGTTGAAATGGAAAGGAGTTGGATTTCATATCTCATGCTACAGGAAGGGTCTCTTGTTTGGTATCAGAAGCATTGACATATCACATCTCATGCTATAGAAAGGGTCTCAGGATTGGAATGGGAAGGAGTTGATTATCACATCTCATGCTGTAGGAAGGGTCTCATGTCTGGAATGGGAAGGAATTGGATATCACATCTCATGCTATAAGAAGGGTCTCAGGTTTGGAATGGGAAGGAGTTGGATATCACATCTCATGTTATAGGAAGGGTCTCAGGTTTGCTATTAGAAGCATTGAGATATCAAATCTCATGCTGTAGTAAGGGTCTCAGGTTTGGAATGGGAAGGGATTGGATATCACATCTCATGCTATAGGAAGGGTCTCAGGTTTGGCATGGGAAGGGGTTGAATATCACATCTCGTGCTATAGGAAGGGTCTCAGGGTTGGAATGGGAAGGAATTGGATATCATATCTAATGCTACAGGAAGGGTCTCTGGTTTGCAATGGGAAGGAGTTGGATAGCACATCTCATGCTATAGGAAGGATCTCAGGTTTGGAATTGGAAGGAGTTGGATATCACATCTCATGTTATAGGAAGGGTCTCAGGTTTGGTATTAGAAGCATTGAGATATCACATCTCATGCTACAGGAAGGGTCTCAGGATTGGAATGGGAAGGAGTTGGATATCACATATCATGCTATAGGAAGAGTCTCAGGTTTGGTATTAGATGCATTGAGATATCACATCTCATGCTATTGGAAGGGTCTCAGGGTTGGAATGGGAACGAGTTGAATATCACATCTCATGCTATAGGAAGAGACTCAGGATTGGAATGGGAAGGAGTTGGATATTGCATCTCATGGTTTAGGAAGGGTCTCATGTTTGGAAAGGGAAGGAGTTGGGTATCACATCTCATGTTATAGGGAGGGTCTCAGGTTTGGTATTAGAAGCATTGAGATATCACATCTCATGCTATAGAAAGGGTCTCAGGATTGGAATGGGAAGGAATTGGACATCACATCTCATGTTATAGGAAGGGTCTCAGGTTTGGTATTAGAAGCATTGAGATATCACATCTCATGCTACAGGAAGGGTCTCAGGATTGGAATGGGAAGGAGTTGGATATCACATATCATGCTATAGGAAGAGTCTCAGGTTTGGTATTAGATGCATTGAGATATCACATCTCATGCTATTGGAAGGGTCTCAGGGTTGGAATGGGAACGAGTTGAATATCACATCTCATGCTATAGGAAGAGACTCAGGATTGGAATGGGAAGGAGTTGGATATTGCATCTCATGGTTTAGGAAGGGTCTCATGTTTGGAAAGGGAAGGAGTTGGGTATCACATCTCATGTTATAGGGAGGGTCTCAGGTTTGGTATTAGAAGCATTGAGATATCACATCTCATGCTATAGGAAGGGTCTCAGGATTGGAATGGAAAGGAATTGGATATCACATCTCATGCTACAGGAAGGGTCTCTGGTTTGCAATGGGAAGGAGTCAGATATCAAATCGCATGCTATAGGAAGGGTCTCATGTTTGGAATGGGAAGGAGTTGGATATCACATCTCATGCTAGAGCAAGGGTCTCAGGATTGGAATGGGAAGGAGTTGGATATAATATCTCATGCTATAGGAAAGGTCTCAGGTTTGGAATGGGAAGGAGTTCGATATCACATCTCATGTTATAGGAAGGGTCTCAGGTTTGGTATTAGAAGCATTCAGATATCACATCTCATGCTATAGGAAGGGTCTCAGGATTGGAATGTGAAGGAGTTGGATATCACATCTCATGCTATGGGAAGAGTCTCAGGTTTGGAATCGAAGGAGTTGGATATCACTTCTCATGCTATAGGAAGGGGCTCGGGTTCGGTATTAGAACCATTGAGATATAACATCTCATGCTATAGGAAGGGTCTCAGGGTTGAAATGGAAAGGAGTTGGATATCATATCTCATGCTACGGGAAGGGTCTCTGGTTTGGTATTAGAAGCATTGAGATATCACATCTCATGCTATAGAAAGAGTGTCAGGATTGGAATGGGAAGGAGTTGGATATCACATCTCATGCTGTAGGAAGGGTCTCATGTCTGGAATGGGAAGGAGTTGGATATCACTTCTCATGCTATAAGAAGGGTCTCAGGTTTGGAATGGGAAGGAGTTGGATATTACATCTCATGCTATAGGAAGGGTCTCATGTTTGGAATGGGAAGGAGTTGGATATAAAATCTCATCTTATAGGAAGGGTCTCAGGTTTGGTATTAGAGGCATTGAGATATCACATCACATGCTATAGGAAGGGTCTCAGGTTTGGAATGGGAAGGAATTAGATATCACATCTCATGCTATAGGAAGGGTCTCAGGTTTGGAATGGGAAGGAGTTGGATATCACATCTCGTGCTATAGGAAGGGTCTCAGGGTTGGAATGGGAAGGAGTTGGATATCACATCTCATGCTATAGGAAGGGTCCAAGGTTTGGAATTAGATGTATTGAGATATCACATCTCATGTTATAGGAAGGGTCTCTGGATTGGAATGGGAAGGAGTTGGATATCACATCTCATGCTATAGGAAGAGTCTCATGTTTGGAATGGGAAGGAGTTGGATATCACATCTCATGCTATAGGAAGGGTCTCAGGTTTGGTATTAGATGCATTAAGATATCACATCTCATGCTACAGGAAGGGTCTCTGGTTTGTAATGGGAAGGAGTTGGATACCACATCTGATGCTATAGGAAGGGTCTCAGGTTTGGAATGGGAAGGAGTTGGATATCACATCTCATGTTAAAGGAAGGGTGTCAGGTTTGGTATTAGAAGCATTGAGATATCACATCTCATGCTATAGGAAGGGTCTCAGGTTTGGAATGGGAAGGGGTTGAATATCAGTTCTCATGCTATAAGAAGGGTCTCAGGTTTGAAATAGGAAAGAGTTGAATATCACATCTCATGCTATAGGAAGAGACTCAGGATCGGAATGGGAAGGAGTTGGATATCACATCTCATGCAACAGGAAGGGTCTCAGGTTTGGAATGGGAAGGAGTTGGATATCACATCTCATGTTAAAGGATGGGTGTCAGGTTTGGTATTAGAAGCATTGAGATATCACATCTCATGCTATAGGAAGGGTCTCAGGATTGGAATGGGAAGGAGTTGGATATCACATCTCATGCTGTAGGAAGGGTCTCATGTTTGGAATGGAAAGGAGTTGGATATCACATCTCATGCTATAAGAAGGGTCTCAGGTTTGGAATGGGAAGGAGTTGGATATCACATCTCATGCTATAGGAAGGGTCTCAGGTTTGGAATGGTAAGGAATTGGATATCATATCTCATGCTACCGGAAGGGTCTCTGGTTTGCAATGGGAAGGAGTTGGATATCTCATCTCATGCTATAGGAAGGATCTCAGGTTTGGAATTGGAAGGAGTTGGATATCACATCTCATGTTATAGGAAGGGTCTCAGGTTTGGTATTAGAGGCATTGAGATATCACATCTCATGCTATAGGAAGGGTCTCAGGATTAGAATGGGAAGGAGTTGGATATCACATCTCATGCTATAGGAAGAGTCTCATGTTTGGAATGGGAAGGAGTTGGATATCACATCTCATGCTATAGGAAGGGTCTCAGGTTTGGTATTAGATGCATTGAGATATCCCATCTCATGCTATAGGAAGGGTCCCAGGGTTGGAATGGGAACGAGTTGGATATCACATCTCATGCTACAGGAAGGATCTCAGGTTTGGAATGGGATGGAGTTGGCTATCACATTTCATGCTATATGAAGAGTCTCAGGTTTGCTATTAGAAGCATTGAGATATCACATCTCATGTTATAGGAAGGGTCTCAGGATTGGAATGGGAAGGAGTTGGATATCACATCTCATGCTATAGGAAGGGTCTCAGGTTTGGAATGAGAAAGATTTGGATATCACATCTCATGCTATAGGAAGGGTCTCAGGTTTGGAATGGGAAGGAGTTGGATATCACATCTCATGTTATAGGAAGGGTCTCATGTTTGGTATTAGATGCATTGAGGTATCACATCTCATGCTATAGGAAGGGTCTCAGGATTGGAATGGGAAGGAGTTGGATGTCACATCTCATGCTATAGGAAGGGTCTCAGGTTTAGTATTAGAAGCATTGAGATATCACATCTCATGCTATAGGAAGGGTCTCAGGATTGGAATTGGAAGGAGTTGGATATCACATCTCATGCTATAGGAAGGGTCTCTGGTTTGGTATTAGAAGCATTGAGATATCACATCTCATGCTATATGAAGGGTCTCAGGTTTGGAATGGGAAGGGATTGGATATCACATCTCATGTTATAGGAAGGGTCTCAGGTTTGATATTAGAAGGATTGAGATATCACATCTCATGCTATAGGAAGGGTCTCAGGATTGGAATGAGAAGGAGTCGGATATCAAATCTCATGGTACAGGATGTATCTCAGGTTAGGAATAGCAAGAAGTCATATGTCAAATCGCATGCTACAGGTAGGATCTCAGGTTTGTAATGGGAAGGAGTTGGATACCACATATCATGCTATGGGAAGGGCCTCAGTTTTGGTATTAAAAGCACTGAGATATCACATCTCATGCTAGAGGAAGGGTCTCAGGATTGGAATGGGAAGGAGTTGGATATCACATATCATGCTATAGGAAAGGTCTCAGGTTTGGAATGGGAAAGAGTTCGATATCACATCTCATGCTATAGGAAGGGTCTCATGTGTGGAATGGGAAGGAGTTGGATATCACATCTCATGTTATAGGAGGGGTCTCAGGTTTGGTATTAGAAGCATTCAGATATCACATCTCATGCTATAGGAAGGGTCTCAGGATTGGAATGGGAAGGAGTTGGATGTCACATCTCATGCTATAGGAAGAGTCTCAGGTTTGGAATCGAAGGAGTTGGATATCACTTCTCATGCTATAGGAAGGGGCTCGGGTTCGGTATTAGAACCATTGAGATATCACATCTCATGCTATAGGAAGGGTCTCAAGGTTGAAATGGAAAGGAGTTGGATATCATATCTCATGCTACAGGAAGGGTCTCTGGTTTGGTATCAGAAGCATTGAGATATCACATCTCATGCTATAGAAAGGGTCTCAGGATTGGAATGGGAAGGAGTTGGATATCACATCTCATGCTGTAGGAAGGGTCTCATGTCTGGAATGGGAAGTAGTTGGATATCACATCTCATGCTATAAGAAGGGTCTCAGGTTTGGAATGGGAAGGAGTTGGATATCACATCTCATGTTATAGGAAGGGTCTCAGGTTTGGTATTAGAAGCATTGAGATATCAAATCTCATGCTGTAGGAAGGGTCTCAGGTTTGGAATGGGAAGGAATTGGATATCACATCTCATGCTATAGGAAGGGTCTCAGGTTTGGAATGGGAAGGGGTTGGATATCACATCTCGTGCTATAGGAAGGGTCTCAGGGTTGGAATGGGAAGGAATCAATATCATATCTAATGCTACAGGAAGGGTCTCTGGTTTGCAATGGGAAGGAGTTGGATATCACATCTCATGCTATAGGAAGGATCTCAGGTTTGGAATTGGAAGGAGTTGGATATCACATCTCATGTTATAGGAAGGGTCTCAGGTTTGGTATTAGAAGCATTGAGATATCACATCTCATGCTATAGGAAGGGTCTCAGGATTGGAATGGGAAGGAGTTGGATATCACATATCATGCTATAGGAAGAGTCTCAGGTTTGGTATTAGATGCATTGAGATATCACATCTCTTGCTATTGGAAGGGTCTCAGGGTTGGAATGGGAACGAGTTGAATATCACATCTCATGCTATAGGAAGAGACTCATGATTGGAATGGGAAGGAGTTGGATATTGCATCTCATGCTTTAGGAAGGGTCTCAGGTTTGGAATGGGAAGGAGTTGGGTATCACATCTCATGTTATAGGGAGGGTCTCAGGTTTGGTATTAGAAGCATTGAGATATCACATCTCATGCTATAGAAAGGGTCTCAGGATGGGAATGGGAAGGAATTGGATATCACATCTCATGCTGTAGGAAGGGTCTCATGTCTGGAATGGGAAGGAGTTGGATATCACATCTCATGCTATAAGAAGGGTCTCAGGTTTGGAATGGGAAGGAGTTGGATATCACATCTCATGTTATAGGAGGAGTCTCAGGTTTGGTATTAGAAGCATTGAGATATCACATCTCATGCTATAGGAAGGGTCTCAGGATTGGAATGGAAAGGAATTGGATATCACATCTCATGCTACAGGAAGGGTCTCTGGTTTGCAATGGGAAGGAGTCAGATATCAAATCACATGCTACAGGTAGGATCTCAGGTTTGTAATGGGAAGGAGTTGGATACCACATCTCATGCTATGGGAAGGGCCTCAGTTTTGGTATTAAAAGCACCGAAATATCACATCTCATGCTAGAGGAAGGGTCTCAGGATTGGAATGGGAAGGAGTTGGATATCAAATCTCATGCTAGAGGAAGGGTCTCAGGATTGGAATGGGAAGGAGTTGGATATCACATCTCATGCTATAGGAAAGGTCGCAGGTTTGGAATGAGAAGGAGTTTGATATCAAATCTCATGTTATAGGAAGGGTCTCAGGATTGGAATGGGAAGGAGTTGGATATCACATCTCATGCTATGGGAAGAGTCTCAGGTTTGGAATCGAAGGAGTTGGATATCACTTCTCATGCTATAGGAGGGGGCTCGGGTTCGGTATTAGAACCATTGAGATATCACATCTCATGCTATAGGAAGGATCTCAGGGTTGAAATGGAAAGGAGTTGGATATCATATCTCATGCTACAGGAAAGGTCTCTGGTTTGGTATTAGAAGCATTGAGATATCACATCTCATGCTATAGAAAGGGTGTCAGGATTGGAATGGGAAGGAGTTGGATATCACATCTCATGCTGTAGGAAGGGTCTCATGTCTGGAATGGGAAGGAGTTGGATATCACATCTCATGCTATAAGAAGGGTCTCAGGTTTGGAATGGGAAGGAGTTGGATATTACATCTCTTGCTATAGGAAGGGTCTCAGGTTTGGAATGGGAAGGAGTTGGATATAACATCTCATCTTATAGGAAGGGTCTCAGGTTTGGTATTAGAGGTATTGAGATATCACATCACATGCTATAGGAAGGGTCTCAGGTTTGGAATGGGAAGGAATTGGATATCACATCTCATGCTATAGGAAGGGTCTCAGGTTTGGAATGGGAAGGGGTTGGATATCACATCAAGTGCTATAGGAAGGGTCTCAGGGTTGGAATGGGAAGGAGTTGGATATCATATTTCATGCTACAGGAAAGGTCTCTGGTTTGGTATTAGAAGCATTGAGATATCACATCTCATGCTATAGAAAGGGTGTCAGGATTGGAATGGGAAGGAGTTGGATATCACATCTCATGCTGTAGGAAGGGTCTCATGTCTGGAATGGGAAGGAGTTGGATATCACATCTCATGCTATAAGAAGGGTCTCAGGTTTGGAATGGGAAGGAGTTGGATATAACATCTCATCTTATAGGAAGGGTCTCAGGTTTGGTATTAGAGGCATTGAGATATCACATCACATGCTATAGGAAGGGTCTCAGGTTTGGAATGGGAAGGAAGTGGATATCACATCTCATGCTATAGGAAGGGTCTCAGGTTTGGAATGGGAAGGGGTTGGATATCACATCTCGTGCTATAGGAAGGGTCTCAGGGTTGGAATGGGAAGGAGTTGGATATCATATATCATGCTACAGGAAGGGTCTCTGGTTTGCAATGGGAAGAAGTTGGATATCACATCTCATGTTATAGGAAGGGTCTCAGGTTTGGTATTAGAAGCATTGAGATATCACATCTCATGCTATAGAAAGGGTGTCAGGATTGGAATGGTAAGGAGTTGGATATCACATCTCATGCTGTAGCAAGGGTCTCATGTCTGGAATGGGAAGGAGTTGGATATCACATCTCATGCTATAAGAAGGGTCTCAGGTTTGGAATGGGAAGGAGTTGGATATTACATCTCATGCTATAGGAAGGGTCTCCGGTTTGGAATGGGAAGGAGTTGGATATAACATCTCATCTTATAGGAAGGGTCTCAGGTTTGGTATTAGAGGCATTGAGATATCACATCCCATGCTATAGGAAGGGTCTCAGGTTTGGAATGGGAAGGAATTGGTTATCACATCTCATGCTATAGGAAGGGTCTCAGGTTTGGAATGGGAAGGGGTTGGATATCACATCTCGTGCTATAGGAAGGGTCTCAGGGTTGGAATGGGAAGGAGTTGGATATCATATTTCATGCTACAGGAAGGGTCTCTGGTTTGCAATGGGAAGAAGTTGGATATCACATCTCATGCTATAGGAAGGGTCTCAGGTTTGGAATGGTAAGGAGTTGGATATCACATCTCATGTTATAGGAAGGGTCTCAGGTTTGGTATTAGAAGCATTGAGATATCACATCTCATGCTATAGGAAGGGTCTCAGGATTGGAATGGGAAGGAGTTGGATACCACATCTCATGCTATAGGAAGGGTCTCAGGTTTGGAATGGTAAGGAGTTGGATATCACATCTCATGTTATAGGAAGGGTCTCAGGTTTGGTATTAGAAGCATTGAGATATCACATCTCATGCTATAGGAAGGGTCTCAGGATTGGAATGGGAAGGAGTTGGATACCACATCTCATGCTATAGGAAGAGCCTCATGTTTGGAATGGGAAGGAGTTGGATATCACATCTCGTGCTATAGGAAGGGTCTCAGGGTTGGAATGGGAAGGAATTGGATATCATATCTCATGCTACTGGTAGGATCTCAGGTTTGTAATGGGAAGGAGTTGAATACCACATCTGATGCTATAGGAAGGGTCTCAGGTTTGGAATGGGAAGGAGTTGAATATCACATCTCATGTTAAAGGAAGGGTGTCAGGTTTGGTATTAGAAGCATTGAGATATCACAACTCATTCTATAGGAAGGGTCTCAGGTTTGGAATGGGAAGGGGTTGAATATCACATCTCATGCTATAGGAAGGGTCTCAGGTTTGAAATAGGAAAGAGTTGAATATCACATCTCATGCTATAGGAAGAGACTCAGGATCGGAATGGGAAGGAGTTGGATATCACATCTCATGCAACAGGAAGGGTCTCAGGTATGGAATGGGAAGGAGTTGGATATCACATCTCATGCTATAAGAAGGGTCTCAGGTTTGGAATGGGAAGGAGTTGGATATCACATCTCATATTATAGGAAGGGTCTCAGGTTTGGTATTAGAAGCATTGAGATATCACATCTCATGCTATAGGAAGGGTCTCAGGTTTTGAATTTGAAGGAATTGGATATCACATCTTATGCTATAGGAAGGGTCTCAGGTTTGGAATGGGAAGGAGTTGGATATCACATCTCATGTTAAAGGAAGGTTCTCAGGTTTGGTATTAGAAGCATTGAGATATCACATCTCATGCTATAGGAAGGGTCTCAGGATTGGAATGGGAAGGAGTTGGATATCACATCTCATGCTGTAGGAAGGGTCTCATGTTTGGAATGGGAAGGAGTTGGATATCACATCTCATGCTATAAGAAGGGTCTCAGGTTTGGAATGGGAAGGAGTTGGATATCACATCTCATATTATAGGAAGGGTCTCAGGTTTGGTATTAGAAGCATTGAGATATCACATCTCATGCTATAGGAAGGGTCTCAGGTTTTGAATTTGAAGGAATTGGATATCACATCTTATGCTATAGGAAGGGTCTCTGGTTTGGAATGGGAAGGAGTTGGATATCACATCTCATGTTAAAGGAAGGTTCTCAGGTTTGGTATTAGAAGCATTGAGATAGATATCACATCTCATGCTATAGGAAGGGTCTCAGGATTGGAATGGGAAGGAGTTGGATATCACATCTCATGCTGTAGGAAGGGTCTCATGTTTGGAATGGGAAGGAGTTGGATATCACATCTCATACTATAAGAAGGGTCTCAGGTTTGGAATGGGAAGGAGTTGGATATCACATCTCATGCTATAGGAAGGGTCTCAGGTTTGGAATGGGAAGGAGTTGGATATCACATCTCATGTTATAGGAAGGGTCTCAGGTTTGGTATTAGATGCATTGAGATATCACATCTCATGCTATAGGAAGGGTCTCAGGTTTGGAATGGGAAGGAATTGGATATCACATCGTATGCTATAAGAAGGGTCTCAGGTTTGGAATGGGAAGGAGTTGGATATCACATCTCATGCTATAGGAAGGGTCTCAGGTTTGGAATGGGAAGGAGTTGGATATCACATCTCATGTTATAGGAAGGGTCTCAGGTTTGGTATTAGAAGCATTGAAATATCACATCTCATGCTATAGGAAGGGTCTCAGGTTTTGAATTTGAAGGAATTGGATATCACATCTCATGCTATAGGAAGGGTCTCAGGTTTGGAATGGGAAGGGGTTGGATATCACATCTCGTGCTATAGGAAGGGTCTCAGGGTTGGAATGGGAAGGAGTTGGATATCATATATCATGCTACAGGAAGGGTCTCTGGTTTGCAATGGGAAGAAGTTGGATATCACATCTCATGTTATAGGAAGGGTCTCAGGTTTGGTATTAGAAGCATTGAGATATCACATCTCATGCTATAGAAAGGGTGTCAGGATTGGAATGGTAAGGAGTTGGATATCACATCTCATGCTGTAGCAAGGGTCTCATGTCTGGAATGGGAAGGAGTTGGATATCACATCTCATGCTATAAGAAGGGTCTCAGGTTTGGAATGGGAAGGAGTTGGATATTACATCTCATGCTATAGGAAGGGTCTCCGGTTTGGAATGGGAAGGAGTTGGATATAACATCTCATCTTATAGGAAGGGTCTCAGGTTTGGTATTAGAGGCATTGAGATATCACATCCCATGCTATAGGAAGGGTCTCAGGTTTGGAATGGGAAGGAATTGGTTATCACATCTCATGCTATAGGAAGGGTCTCAGGTTTGGAATGGGAAGGGGTTGGATATCACATCTCGTGCTATAGGAAGGGTCTCAGGGTTGGAATGGGAAGGAGTTGGATATCATATTTCATGCTACAGGAAGGGTCTCTGGTTTGCAATGGGAAGAAGTTGGATATCACATCTCATGCTATAGGAAGGGTCTCAGGTTTGGAATGGTAAGGAGTTGGATATCACATCTCATGTTATAGGAAGGGTCTCAGGTTTGGTATTAGAAGCATTGAGATATCACATCTCATGCTATAGGAAGGGTCTCAGGATTGGAATGGGAAGGAGTTGGATACCACATCTCATGCTATAGGAAGGGTCTCAGGTTTGGAATGGTAAGGAGTTGGATATCACATCTCATGTTATAGGAAGGGTCTCAGGTTTGGTATTAGAAGCATTGAGATATCACATCTCATGCTATAGGAAGGGTCTCAGGATTGGAATGGGAAGGAGTTGGATACCACATCTCATGCTATAGGAAGAGCCTCATGTTTGGAATGGGAAGGAGTTGGATATCACATCTCGTGCTATAGGAAGGGTGTCAGGGTTGGAATGGGAAGGAATTGGATATCATATCTCATGCTACTGGTAGGATCTCAGGTTTGTAATGGGAAGGAGTTGAATACCACATCTGATGCTATAGGAAGGGTCTCAGGTTTGGAATGGGAAGGAGTTGAATATCACATCTCATGTTAAAGGAAGGGTGTCTGGTTTGGTATTAGAAGCATTGAGATATCACAACTCATGCTATAGGAAGGGTCTCAGGTTTGGAATGGGAAGGGGTTGAATATCACATCTCATGCTATAGGAAGGGTCTCAGGTTTGAAATAGGAAAGAGTTGAATATCACATCTCATGCTATAGGAAGAGACTCAGGATCGGAATGGGAAGGAGTTGGATATCACATCTCATGCAACAGGAAGGGTCTCAGGTATGGAATGGGAAGGAGTTGGATATCACATCTCATGCTATAAGAAGGGTCTCAGGTTTGGAATGGGAAGGAGTTGGATATCACATCTCATATTATAGGAAGGGTCTCAGGTTTGGTATTAGAAGCATTGAGATATCACATCTCATGCTATAGGAAGGGTCTCAGGTTTTGAATTTGAAGGAATTGGATATCACATCTTATGCTATAGGAAGGGTCTCAGGTTTGGAATGGGAAGGAGTTGGATATCACATCTCATGTTAAAGGAAGGTTCTCAGGTTTGGTATTAGAAGCATTGAGATATCACATCTCATGCTATAGGAAGGGTCTCAGGATTGGAATGGGAAGGAGTTGGATATCACATCTCATGCTGTAGGAAGGGTCTCATGTTTGGAATGGGAAGGAGTTGGATATCACATCTCATGCTATAAGAAGGGTCTCAGGTTTGGAATGGGAAGGAGTTGGATATCACATCTCATATTATAGGAAGGGTCTCAGGTTTGGTATTAGAAGCATTGAGATATCACATCTCATGCTATAGGAAGGGTCTCAGGTTTTGAATTTGAAGGAATTGGATATCACATCTTATGCTATAGGAAGGGTCTCTGGTTTGGAATGGGAAGGAGTTGGATATCACATCTCATGTTAAAGGAAGGTTCTCAGGTTTGGTATTAGAAGCATTGAGATAGATATCACATCTCATGCTATAGGAAGGGTCTCAGGATTGGAATGGGAAGGAGTTGGATATCACATCTCATGCTGTAGGAAGGGTCTCATGTTTGGAATGGGAAGGAGTTGGATATCACATCTCATACTATAAGAAGGGTCTCAGGTTTGGAATGGGAAGGAGTTGGATATCACATCTCATGCTATAGGAAGGGTCTCAGGTTTGGAATGGGAAGGAGTTGGATATCACATCTCATGTTATAGGAAGGGTCTCAGGTTTGGTATTAGAAGCATTGAGATATCACATCTCATGCTATAGGAAGGGTCTCAGGTTTGGAATGGGAAGGAATTGGATATCACATCGTATGCTATAAGAAGGGTCTCAGGTTTGGAATGGGAAGGAGTTGGATATCACATCTCATGCTATAGGAAGGGTCTCAGGTTTGGAATGGGAAGGAGTTGGATATCACATCTCATGTTATAGGAAGGGTCTCAGGTTTGGTATTAGAAGCATTGAAATATCACATCTCATGCTATAGGAAGGGTCTCAGGTTTTGAATTTGAAGGAATTGGATATCACATCTTATGCTATAGGAAGGGTCTCAGGTTTGGAATGGGAAGGAGTTGGATATCACATCTCATGTTAAAGGAAGGTTCTCAGGTTTGGTATTAGAAGCATTGAGATATCACATCTCATGCTATAGGAAGGGTCTCAGGATTGGAATGGGAAGGAGTTGGATATCACATCTCATGCTGTAGGAAGGGTCTCATGTTTGGAATGGGAAGGAGTTGGATATCACATCTCATGCTATAAGAAGGGTCTCAGGTTTGGAATGGGAAGGAGTTGGATATCACATCTCATGCTATAGGAAGGGTCTCAGGTTTGGAATGGGAAGGAGTTGGATATCACATCTCATGTTATAGGAAGGGTCTCAGGTTTGGTATTAGAAGCATTGAGATATCACATCTCATGCTATAGGAAGGGTCTCAGGTTTGGAATGGGAAGGAATTGGATATCACATCGTATGCTATAGGAAGGGTCTCAGGTTTGGAATGGGAAGGGGTTGGATATCACATCTCGTGCCAAAGGAAGGGTCTCATGGTTGGAATGGGAAGGAATTGGATATCATATCTCATGCTACAGGAAAGGTCTCTGGTTTGCAATGGGAAGGAGTTGGATATCACATCTCATGCTATAGGAAGGATCTCAGGTTTGGAATTGGAAGGAGTTGGATATCACATATCATGTTATAGGAAGGGTCTCAGGTTTGGTATTAGATGCATTGAGATATCACATCTCATGCTATAGGAAGGGTCTCAGGGTTGGAATGGGAACGAGTTGGATATCACATCTCATGCTACAAGAAGGGTCTCAGGTTTGGAATGGGATGGAGTTGGCTATCACATTTCATGCTATAGGAAGGGTCTCAGGTTTGGTATTAGAAGCATTGAGATATGACATCTCATGTTATAGAAAGGGTCTCAGCCTTGGAATGGGAAGGAGTTGGATATCACATCTCATGCTAGAGGAAGGGTCTCAGGGTTGGAATGGGAAGGAATTGGATATCATATCTCATGCTACAGGAAGGGTCTCTGGTTTGCAATGGGAAGGAGTTGGATATCACATCTCATGCTATCGGAAGGATCTCAGGTTTGGAATTGGAAGGAGTTGGATATCACATCTCATGTTATAGGAAGGGTCTCAGGTTTGGTATTAGAAGCATTGAGATATCACATCTCATGCTATAAGAAGGGTCTCAGGATTGGAATGGGAAGGAGTTGGATATCACACATCATGCTATAGGAAGAGTCTCAGGTTTGGTATTAGATGCATTGAGATATCACATCTCATGCTATTGGAAGGGTCTCAGGGTTGGAATGGGAACGAGTTGAATATCACATCTCATGCTATAGGAAGAGACTCAGGATCGGAATGGGAAGGAGTTGAATATTGCATCTCATGCTTTAGGAAGGGTCTCAGGTTTGGAATGGGAAGGAGTTGGGTATCACATCTCATGTTATAGGAAGGGTCTCAGGTTTGGTATTAGAAGCATTGAGATATCACATCTCATGCTATAGAAAGGGTCTTAGGATTGGAATGGGAAGGAGTTGGATATCACATCTCATGCTGTAGGAAGGGTCTCCTGTCTGGAATGGGAAGGAGTTGGATATCACATCTCATGCTATAAGAAGGGTCTCAGGTTTGGAATGGGAAGGCGTTGGATATCACATCTCATGTTATAGGAAGTTTCTCAGGTTTGGGATTAGAAGCATTGAGATATCACATCTCATGCTATAGGAAGGGTCTCAGGAGAGGTTTGGGAAGGAATTGGATATCACATCTCATGTTATAGGAGGAGACTCAGGTTTGGTATTAGAAGCATTGAGATATCACATCTCATGCTATAGGAAGGGTCTCAGGATTGGAATGGAAAGGAATTGGATATCACATCTCATGCTACAGGAAGGGTCTCTGGTTTGCAATGGGAAGGAGTCAGATATCAAATCCCATGCTACAGGTAGGATCTCAGGTTTGTAATGGGAAGGAGTTGGATACCACATCTCATGCTATGGGAAGGGCCTCAGTTTTGGTATTAAAAGCACTGAGATATCACATCTCATGCTAGAGGAACGGTCTCAGGATTGGAATGGGAAGGAGTTGGATATCACATCTCATGCTAGAGGAAGGGTCTCAGGATAAGAATGGGAAGGAGTTGGATATCACATCTCATGCTATAGGAAAGGTCTCAGGTTTGGAATGGGAAGGAGTTCGATATCACATCTCATGTTATAGGATGGGTCTCAGGTTTGGTATTGGAAGCATTCAGATATCACATCTCATACTATATGAAGGGTCTCAGGATTGGAATGGGAAGGAGTTGGATATCACATCTCATGCTATAGGAAGAGTCTCAGGTTTGGAATCGAAGGAGTTGGATATCACTTCTCATGCTATAGGAATGGGCTCGGGTTCGGTATTAGAACCATTGAGATATCACATCTCATGTTATAGGAAGGGTCTCAGGGTTGAAATGGAAAGGAGTTGGATATCATATCTCATGCTACAGGAAGGGTCTCTGGTTTGGTATTAGAAGCATTGAGATATCACATCTCATGCTATAGAAAGGGTCTCAGGATTGGAATGGGAAGGAGTTGGATATCACATCTCATGCTGTAGGAAGGGTCTCATGTCTGGAATGGGAAGGAGTTGGATATCACATCTCATGCTATAAGAAGGGTCTCAGGTTTGGAATGGGAAGGAGTTGGATATCACATCTCATGTTATAGGAAGTGTCTCAGGTTTGGGATTAGAAGCATTGAGATATCACATCTCATGCTATAGGAAGGGTCTCAGGATTGGTTTGGGAAGGAATTGGATATCACATCTCATGTTATAGGAGGAGTCTCAGGTTTGGTATTAGAAGCATTGAGATATCACATCTCATGCTATAGGAAGGGTCTCAGGATTGGAATGGAAAGGAATTGGATATCACATCTCATGCTACAGGAAGGGTCTCTGGTTTGCAATGGGAAGGAGTCAGATATCAAATCCCATGCTACAGGTAGGATCTCAGGTTTGTAATGGGAAGGAGTTGGATACCACATCTCATGCTATGGGAAGGGCCTCAGTTTTGGTATTAAAAGCACTGAGATATCACATCTCATGCTAGAGGAACGGTCTCAGGATTGGAATGGGAAGGAGTTGGATATCACATCTCATGCTATAGGAAAGGTCTCAGGTTTGGAATGGGAAGGAGTTGGATATCACATCTCATGCTATAGGAAGGGTCTCATGTTTGGAATGGGAAGGAGTTGGATATCACATCTCATGCTAGAGGAAGGGTCTCAGGATAGGAATGGGAAGGAGTTGGATATCACATCTCATGCTATAGGAAAGGTCTCAGGTTTGGAATGGGAAGGAGTTCGATATCACATCTCATGTTATAGGAAGGGTCTCAGGTTTGGTATTGGAAGCATTCAGATATCACATCTCATACTATATGAAGGGTCTCAGGATTGGAATGGGAAGGAGTTGGATATCACATCTCATGCTATAGGAAGAGTCTCAGGTTTGGAATCGAAGGAGTTGGATATCACTTCTCATGCTATAGGAATGGGCTCGGGTTCGGTATTAGAACCATTGAGATATCACATCTCATGCTATAGGAAGGGTCTCAGGGTTGAAATGGAAAGGAGTTGGATATCATATCTCATGCTACAGGAAGGGTCTCTGGTTTGGTATTAGAAGCATTGAGATATCACATCTCATGCTATAGAAAGGGTCTCAGGATTGGAATGGGAAGGAGTTGGATATCACATCTCATGCTGTAGGAAGGGTCTCATGTCTGGAATGGGAAGGAGTTGGATATCACATCTCATGCTATAAGAAGGGTCTCAGGTTTGGAATGGGAAGGAGTTGGATATCACATCTCATGTTATAGGAAGGGTCTCAGGTTTGGTATTAGAAGCATTGAGATATCAAATCTCATGCTGTAGGAAGGGTCTCAGGTTTGGAATGGGAAGTAACTGGATATCACATCTCATGCTATAGGAAGGGTCTCAGGTTTGGAATGGGAAGGGGTTGGATATCACATCTCGTGCTATAGGAAGGGTCTCAGGGTTGGAATGGGAAGGAATCAATATCATATCTAATGCTACAGGAAGGGTCTCTGGTTTGCAATGGGAAGGAGTTGGATATCACATCTCATGCTATAGGAAGGATCTCAGGTTTGGAATTGGAAGGAGTTGGATATCACATCTCATGTTATAGGAAGGGTCTCAGGTTTGGTATTAGAAGCATTGAGATATCACATCTCATGCTATAGGAAGGGTCTCAGGATTGGAATGGGAAGGAGTTGGATATCACATATCATGCTATAGGAAGAGTCTCAGGTTTGGTATTAGATGCATTGAGATATCACATCTCATGCTATTGGAAGGGTCTCAGGGTTGGAATGGGAACGAGTTGAATATCACATCTCATGCTATAGGAAGAGACTCATGATTGGAATGGGAAGGAGTTGGATATTGCATCTCATGCTTTAGGAAGGGTCTCAGGTTTGGAATGGGAAGGAGTTGGGTATCACATCTCATGTTATAGGGAGGGTCTCAGGTTTGGTATTAGAAGCATTGAGATATCACATCTCATGCTATAGAAAGGGTCTCAGGATTGGAATGGGAAGGAATTGTATATCACATCTCATGCTGTAGGAAGGGTCTCATGTCTGGAATGGGAAGGAGTTGGATATCACATCTCATGCTATAAGAAGGGTCTCAGGTTTGGAATGGGAAGGAGTTGGATATCACATCTCATGTTATAGGAGGAGTCTCAGGTTTGGTATTAGAAGCATTGAGATATCACATCTCATGCTATAGGAAGGGTCTCAGGATTGGAATGGAAAGGAATTGGATATCACATCTCATGCTACAGGAAGGGTCTCTGGTTTGGAATGGGAAGGAGTCAGATATCAAATCACATGCTACAGGTAGGATCTCAGGTTTTTAATGGGAAGGAGTTGGATACCACATCTCATGCTATTGGAAGGGCCTCAGTTTTGGTATTAAAAGCACTGAAATATCACATCTCATGCTAGAGGAAGGGTCTCAGGATTGGAATGGGAAGGAGTTGGATATCAAATCTCATGCTAGAGGAAGGGTCTCAGGATTGGAATGGGAAGGAGTTGGATATCACATCTCATGCTATAGGAAAGGTCTCAGGTTTGGAATGAGAAGGAGTTTGATATCAAATCTCATGTTATAGGAAGGGTCTCAGGATTGGAATGGGAAGGAGTTGGATATCACATCTCATGCTATGGGAAGAGTCTCAGGTTTGGAATCGAAGGAGTTGGATATCACTTCTCATGCTATAGGAAGGGGCTCGGGTTCGGTATTAGAACCATTGAGATATCACATCTCATGCTATAGGAAGGGTCTCAGGGTTGAAATGGAAAGGAGTTGGATATCATATCTCATGCTACAGGAAAGGTCTCTGGTTTGGTATTAGAAGCATTGAGATATCACATCTCATGCTATAGAAAGGGTGTCAGGATTGGAATGGGAAGGAGTTGGATATCACATCTCATGCTGTAGGAAGGGTCTCATGTCTGGAATGGGAAGGAGTTGGATATCACATCTCATGCTATAAGAAGGGTCTCAGGTTTGGAATGAGAAGGAGTTGGATATTACATCTCATGCTATAGGAAGGGTCTCAGGTTTGGAATGGGAAGGAGTTGGATATAACATCTCATCTTATATGAAGGGTCTCAGGTTTGGTATTAGAGGCATTGAGATATCACATCACATGCTATAGGAAGGGTCTCAGGTTTGGAATGGGAAGGAAGTGGATATCACATCTCATGCTATAGGAAGGGTCTCAGGTTTGGAATGGGAAGGGGTTGGATATCACATCTCGTGCTATAGGAAGGGTCTCAGGGTTGGAATGGGAAGGAGTTGGATATCATATTTCATGCTACAGGAAGGGTCTCTGGTTTGCAATGGGAAGAAGTTGGATATCACATCTCATGCTATAGGAAGGGTCTCAGGTTTGGAATGGTAAGGAGTTGGATATCACATCTCATGTTATAGGAAGGGTCTCAGGTTTGGTATTAGAAGCATTGAGATATCACATCTCATGCTATAGAAAGGGTGTCAGGATTGGAATGGGAAGGAGTTGGATATCACATCTCATGCTGTAGCAAGGGTCTCATGTCTGGAATGGGAAGGAGTTGGATATCACATCTCATGCTATAAGAAGGATCTCAGGTTTGGAATGGGAAGGAGTTGGATATTACATCTCATGCTATAGGAAGGGTCTCCGGTTTGGAATGGGAAGGAGTTGGATATAACATCTCATTTTATAGGAAGGGTCTCAGGTTTGGTATTAGAGGCATTGAGATATCACATCACATGCTATAGGAAGGGTCTCAGGTTTGGAATGGGAAGGAATTGGATATCACATCTCATGCTATAGGAAGGGTCTCAGGTTTGGAATGGGAAGGGGTTGGATATCACATCTCGTGCTATAGGAAGGGTCTCAGGGTTGGAATGGGAAGGAATTGGATATCATATTTCATGCTACAGGAAGGGTCTCTGGTTTGCAATGGGAAGAAGTTGGATATCACATCTCATGCTATAGGAAGGGTCTCAGGTTTGGAATGGTAAGGAGTTGGATATCACATCTCATGTTATAGGAAGGGTCTCAGGTTTGGTATTAGAAGCATTGAGATATCACATCTCATGCTATAGGAAGGGTCTCAGGATTGGAATGGGAAGGAGTTGGATACCACATCTCATGCTATAGGAAGAGCCTCATGTTTGGAATGGGAAGGAGTTGGATATCACATCTCATGCTATAGGAAGGGTCTTAGGTTTGGTATTAGATGCATTAAGATATCACATCTCATGCTACTGGTAGGATCTCAGGTTTGTAATGGGAAGGAGTTGAATACCACATCTGATGCTATAGGAAGGGTCTCAGGTTTGGAATGGGAAGGAGTTGGATATCACATCTCATGTTAAAGGAAGGGTGTCAGGTTTGGTATTAGAAGCATTGAGATATCACAACTCATGCTATAGGAAGGGTCTCAGGTTTGGAATGGGAAGGGGTTGAATATCACATCTCATGCTATAGGAAGGGTCTCAGGTTTGAAATAGGAAAGAGTTGAATATCACATCTCATGCTATAGGAAGAGACTCAGGATCGGAATGGGAAGGAGTTGGATATCACATCTCATGCAACAGGAAGGGTCTCAGGTATGGAATGGGAAGGAGTTGGATATCACATCTCATGCTATAAGAAGGGTCTCAGGTTTGGAATGGGAAGGAGTTGGATATCACATCTCATATTATAGGAAGGGTCTCAGGTTTGGTATTAGAAGCATTGAGATATCACATCTCATGCTATAGGAAGGGTCTCAGGTTTTGAATTTGAAGGAATTGGATATCACATCTTATGCTATAGGAAGGGTCTCAGGTTTGGAATGGGAAGGAGTTGGATATCACATCTCATGTTAAAGGAAGGTTCTCAGGTTTGGTATTAGAAGCATTGAGATATCACATCTCATGCTATAGGAAGGGTCTCAGGATTGGAATGGGAGGGAGTTGGATATCACATCTCATGCTGTAGGAAGGGTCTCATGTTTGGAATGGGAAGGAGTTGGATATCACATCTCATGCTATAAGAAGGGTCTCAGGTTTGGAATGGGAAGGAGTTGGATATCACATCTCATATTATAGGAAGGGTCTCAGGTTTGGTATTAGAAGCATTGAGATATCACATCTCATGCTATAGGAAGGGTCTCAGGTTTTGAATTTGAAGGAATTGGATATCACATTTTATGCTATAGGAAGGGTCTCAGGTTTGGAATGGGAAGGAGTTGGATATCACATCTCATGTTAAAGGAAGGTTCTCAGGTTTGGTATTAGAAGCATTGAGATATCACATCTCATGCTATAGGAAGGGTCTCAGGATTGAAATGGGAAGGAGTTGGATATCACATCTCATGCTGTAGGAAGGGTCTCATGTTTGGAATGGGAAGGAGTTGGATATCACATCTCATACTATAAGAAGGGTCTCAGGTTTGGAATGGGAAGGAGTTGGATATCACATCTCATGCTATAGGAAGGGTCTCAGGTTTGGAATGGGAAGGAGTTGGATATCACATCTCATGTTATAGGAAGGGTCTCAGGTTTGGTATTAGAAGCATTGAGATATCACATCTCATGCTATAGGAAGGGTCTCAGGTTTGGAATGGGAAGGAATTGGATATCACATCGTATGTTATAAGAAGGGTCTCAGGTTTGGAATGGGAAGGAGTTGGATATCACATCTCATGCTATAGGAAGGGTCTCAGGTTTGGAATGGGAAGGAGTTGGATATCACATCTCATGTTATAGGAAGGGTCTCAGGTTTGGTATTAGAAGCATTGAAATATCACATCTCATGCTATAGGAAGGGTCTCAGGTTTTGAATTTGAAGGAATTGGATATCACATCTTATGCTATAGGAAGGGTCTCAGGTTTGGAATGGGAAGGAGTTGGATATCACATCTCATGTTAAAGGAAGGTTCTCAGGTTTGGTATTAGAAGCATTGAGATATCACATCTCATGCTATAGGAAGGGTCTCAGGATTGGAATGGGAAGGAGTTGGATATCACATCTCATGCTGTAGGAAGGGTCTCATGTTTGGAATGGGAAGGAGTTGGATATCACATCTCATGCTATAAGAAGGGTCTCAGGTTTGGAATGGGAAGGAGTTGGATATCACATCTCATGCTATAGGAAGGGTCTCAGGTTTGGAATGGGAAGGAGTTGGATATCACATCTCATGTTATAGGAAGGGTCTCAGGTTTGGTATTAGAAGCATTGAGATATCACATCTCATGCTGTAGGAAGGGTCTCATGTTTGGAATGGGAAGGAGTTGGATATCACATCTCATGCTATAAGAAGGGTCTCAGGTTTGGAATGGGAAGGAGTTGGATATCACATCTCATGCTATAGGAAGGGTCTCAGGTTTGGAATGGGAAGGAGTTGGATATCACATCTCATGTTATAGGAAGGGTCTCAGGTTTGGTATTAGAAGCATTGAGATATCACATCTCATGCTATAGGAAGGGTCTCAGGTTTGGAATGGGAAGGAATTGGATATCACATCGTATGCTATAGGAAGGGTCTCAGGTTTGGAATGGGAAGGGGTTGGATATCACATCTCGTGCCAAAGGAAGGGTCTCATGGTTGGAATGGGAAGGAATTGGATATCATATCTCATGCTACAGGAAGGGTCTCTGGTTTGCAATGGGAAGGAGTTGGATATCACATCTCATGCTATAGGAAGGATCTCAGATTTGGAATTGGAAGGAGTTGGATATCACATATCATGTTATAGGAAGGGTCTCAGGTTTGGTGTTAAATGCATTGAGATATCACATCTCATGCTATAGGAAGGGTCTCAGGGTTGGAATGGGAACGAGTTGGATATCACATCTCATGCTACAAGAAGGGTCTCAGGTTTGGAATGGGATGGAGTTGGCTATCACATTTCATGCTATAGGAAGGGTCTCAGCCTTGGAATAGGAAGGAGTTGGATATCACATCTCATGCTAGAGGAAGGGTCTCAGGGTTGGAATGGGAAGGAATTGGATATCATATCTCATGCTACAGGAAGGGTCTCTGGTTTGCAATGGGAAGGAGTTGGATATCACATCTCATGCTATCGGAAGGATCTCAGGTTTGGAATTGGAAGGAGTTGGATATCACATCTCATGTTATAGGAAGGGTCTCAGGTTTGGTATTAGAAGCATTGAGATATCACATCTCATGCTATAAGAAGGGTCTCAGGTTTGGAATGGGAAGGAGTTGGATATCACATCTCATGTTATAGGAAGGGTCTCAGGTTTGGTATTAGAAGCATTGAGATATCACATCTCATGCTATAGGAAGGGTCTCAGGTTTGGAATGGGAAGGAATTGGATATCACATCGTATGTTATAAGAAGGGTCTCAGGTTTGGAATGGGAAGGAGTTGGATATCACATCTCATGCTATAGGAAGGGTCTCAGGTTTGGAATGGGAAGGAGTTGGATATCACATCTCATGTTATAGGAAGGGTCTCAGGTTTGGTATTAGAAGCATTGAAATATCACATCTCATGCTATAGGAAGGGTCTCAGGTTTTGAATTTGAAGGAATTGGATATCACATCTTATGCTATAGGAAGGGTCTCAGGTTTGGAATGGGAAGGAGTTGGATATCACATCTCATGTTAAAGGAAGGTTCTCAGGTTTGGTATTAGAAGCATTGAGATATCACATCTCATGCTATAGGAAGGGTCTCAGGATTGGAATGGGAAGAAGTTGGATATCACATCTCATGCTGTAGGAAGGGTCTCATGTTTGGAATGGGAAGGAGTTGGATATCACATCTCATGCTATAAGAAGGGTCTCAGGTTTGGAATGGGAAGGAGTTGGATATCACATCTCATGCTATAGGAAGGGTCTCAGGTTTGGAATGGGAAGGAGTTGGATATCACATCTCATGTTATAGGAAGGGTCTCAGGTTTGGTATTAGAAGCATTGAGATATCACATCTCATGCTGTAGGAAGGGTCTCATGTTTGGAATGGGAAGGAGTTGGATATCACATCTCATGCTATAAGAAGGGTCTCAGGTTTGGAATGGGAAGGAGTTGGATATCACATCTCATGCTATAGGAAGGGTCTCAGGTTTGGAATGGGAAGGAGTTGGATATCACATCTCATGTTATAGGAAGGGTCTCAGGTTTGGTATTAGAAGCATTGAGATATCACATCTCATGCTATAGGAAGGGTCTCAGGTTTGGAATGGGAAGGAATTGGATATCACATCGTATGCTATAGGAAGGGTCTCAGGTTTGGAATGGGAAGGGGTTGGATATCACATCTCGTGCCAGAGGAAGGGTCTCATGGTTGGAATGGGAAGGAATTGGATATCATATCTCATGCTACAGGAAGGGTCTCTGGTTTGCAATGGGAAGGAGTTGGATATCACATCTCATGCTATAGGAAGGATCTCAGATTTGGAATTGGAAGGAGTTGGATATCACATATCATGTTATAGGAAGGGTCTCAGGTTTGGTGTTAAATGCATTGAGATATCACATCTCATGCTATAGGAAGGGTCTCAGGGTTGGAATGGGAACGAGTTGGATATCACATCTCATGCTACAAGAAGGGTCTCAGGTTTGGAATGGGATGGAGTTGGCTATCACATTTCATGCTATAGGAAGGGTCTCAGCCTTGGAATAGGAAGGAGTTGGATATCACATCTCATGCTAGAGGAAGGGTCTCAGGGTTGGAATGGGAAGGAATTGGATATCATATCTCATGCTACAGGAAGGGTCTCTGGTTTGCAATGGGAAGGAGTTGGATATCACATCTCATGCTATCGGAAGGATCTCAGGTTTGGAATTGGAAGGAGTTGGATATCACATCTCATGTTATAGGAAGGGTCTCAGGTTTGGTATTAGAAGCATTGAGATATCACATCTCATGCTATAAGAAGGGTCTCAGGATTGGAATGGGAAGGAGTTGGATATCACACATCATGCTATAGGAAGAGTCTCAGGTTTGGTATTAGATGCATTGAGATATCCCATCTCATGCTATTGGAAGGGTCTCAGGGTTGGAATGGGAACGAGTTGAATATCACATCTCATGCTATAGGAAGAGACTCAGGATCGGAATGGGAAGGAGTTGAATATTGCATCTCATGCTTTAGGAAGGGTCTCAGGTTTGGAATGGGAAGGAGTTGGGTATCACATCTCATGTTATAGGAAGGGTCTCAGGTTTGGTATTAGAAGCATTGAGATATCACATCTCATGCTATAGAAAGGGTTTTAGGATTGGAATGGGAAGGAGTTGGATATCACATCTCATGCTGTAGGAAGGGTCTCCTGTCTGGAATGGGAAGGAGTTGGATATCACATCTCATGCTATAAGAAGGGTCTCAGGTTTGGAATGGGAAGGAGTTGGATATCACATCTCATGTTATAGGAAGTGTCTCAGGTTTGGGATTAGAAGCATTGAGATATCACATCTCATGCTATAGGAAGGGTCTCAGGATTGGTTTGGGAAGGAATTGGATATCACATCTCATGTTATAGGAGGAGTCTCAGGTTTGGTATTAGAAGCATTGAGATATCACATCTCATGCTATAGGAATGGGCTCGGGTTCGGTATTAGAACCATTGAGATATCACATCTCATGTTATAGGAAGGGTCTCAGGGTTGAAATGGAAAGGAGTTGGATATCATATCTCATGCTACAGGAAGGGTCTCTGGTTTGGTATTAGAAGCATTGAGATATCACATCTCATGCTATAGAAAGGGTCTCAGGATTGGAATGGGAAGGAGTTGGATATCACATCTCATGCTGTAGGAAGGGTCTCATGTCTGGAATGGGAAGGAGTTGGATATCACATCTCATGCTATAAGAAGGGTCTCAGGTTTGGAATGGGAAGGAGTTGGATATCACATCTCATGTTATAGGAAGTGTCTCAGGTTTGGGATTAGAAGCATTGAGATATCACATCTCATGCTATAGGAAGGGTCTCAGGATTGGTTTGGGAAGGAATTGGATATCACATCTCATGTTATAGGAGGAGTCTCAGGTTTGGTATTAGAAGCATTGAGATATCACATCTCATGCTATAGGAAGGGTCTCAGGATTGGAATGGAAAGGAATTGGATATCACATCTCATGCTACAGGAAGGGTCTCTGGTTTGCAATGGGAAGGAGTCAGATATCAAATCCCATGCTACAGGTAGGATCTCAGGTTTGTAATGGGAAGGAGTTGGATACCACATCTCATGCTATGGGAAGGGCCTCAGTTTTGGTATTAAAAGCACTGAGATATCACATCTCATGCTAGAGGAACGGTCTCAGGATTGGAATGGGAAGGAGTTGGATATCACATCTCATGCTATAGGAAAGGTCTCAGGTTTGGAATGGGAAGGAGTTGGATATCACATCTCATGCTATAGGAAGGGTCTCATGTTTGGAATGGGAAGGAGTTGGATATCACATCTCATGCTAGAGGAAGGGTCTCAGGATAGGAATGGGAAGGAGTTGGATATCACATCTCATGCTATAGGAAAGGTCTCAGGTTTGGAATGGGAAGGAGTTCGATATCACATCTCATGTTATAGGAAGGGTCTCAGGTTTGGTATTGGAAGCATTCAGATATCACATCTCATACTATATGAAGGGTCTCAGGATTGGAATGGGAAGGAGTTGGATATCACATCTCATGCTATAGGAAGAGTCTCAGGTTTGGAATCGAAGGAGTTGGATATCACATCTCATGCTATAGGAATGGGCTCGGGTTCGGTATTAGAACCATTGAGATATCACATCTCATGCTATAGGAAGGGTCTCAGGGTTGAAATGGAAAGGAGTTGGATATCATATCTCATGCTACAGCAAGGGTCTCTGGTTTGGTATTAGAAGCATTGAGATATCACATCTCATGCTATAGAAAGGGTCTCAGGATTGGAATGGGAAGGAGTTGGATATCACATCTCATGCTGTAGGAAGGGTCTCATGTCTGGAATGGGAAGGAGTTGGATATCACATCTCATGCTATAAGAAGGGTCTCAGGTTTGGAATGGGAAGGAGTTGGATATCACATCTCATGTTATAGGAAGGGTCTCAGGTTTGGTATTAGAAGCATTGAGATATCAAATCTCATGCTGTAGGAAGGGTCTCAGGTTTGGAATGGGAAGGAACTGGATATCACATCTCATGCTATAGGAAGGGTCTCAGGTTTGGAATGGGAAGGGGTTGGATATCACATCTCGTGCTATAGGAAGGGTCTCAGGGTTGGAATGGGAAGGAATCAATATCATATCTAATGCTACAGGAAGGGTCTCTGGTTTGCAATGGGAAGGAGTTGGATATCACATCTCATGCTATAGGAAGGATCTCAGGTTTGGAATTGGAAGGAGTTGGATATCACATATCATGCTATAGGAAGAGTCTCAGGTTTGGTATTAGATGCATTGAGATATCACATCTCATGCTATTGGAAGGGTCTCAGGTTTGGTATTAGAAGCATTGAGATATCACATCTCATGCTATAGGAAGGGTCTCAGGATTGGAATGGGAAGGAGTTGGATATCACATATCATGCTATAGGAAGAGTCTCAGGTTTGGTATTAGATGCATTGAGATATCACATCTCATGCTATTGGAAGGGTCTCAGGGTTGGAATGGGAACGAGTTGAATATCACATCTCATGCTATAGGAAGAGACTCATGATTGGAATGGGAAGGAGTTGGATATTGCATCGCATGCTTTAGGAAGGGTCTCAGATTTGGAATGGGAAGGAGTTGGGTATCACATCTCATGTTATAGGGAGGGTCTCAGGTTTGGTATTAGAAGCATTGAGATATCACATCTCATGCTATAGAAAGGGTCTCAGGATTGGAATGGGAAGGAATTGTATATCACATCTCATGCTGTAGGAAGGGTCTCATGTCTGGAATGGGAAGGAGTTGGATATCACATCTCATGCTATAAGAAGGGTCTCAGGTTTGGAATGGGAAGGAGTTGGATATCACATCTCATGTTATAGGAGGAGTCTCAGGTTTGGTATTAGAAGCATTGAGATATCACATCTCATGCTATAGGAAGGGTCTCAGGATTGGAATGGAAAGGAATTGGATATCACATCTCATGCTACAGGAAGGGTCTCTGGTTTGCAATGGGAAGGAGTCAGATATCAAATCACATGCTACAGGTAGGATCTCAGGTTTGTAATGGGAAGGAGTTGGATACCACATCTCATGCTATGGGAAGGGCCTCAGTTTTGGTATTAAAAGCACTGAAATATCACATCTCATGCTAGAGGAAGGGTCTCAGGATTGGAATGGGAAGGAGTTGGATATCAAATCTCATGCTAGAGGAAGGGTCTCAGGATTGGAATGGGAAGGAGTTGGATATCACATCTCATGCTATAGGAAAGGTCTCAGGTTTGGAATGAGAAGGAGTTTGATATCAAATCTCATGTTATAGGAAGGGTCTCAGGATTGGAATGGGAAGGAGTTGGATATCACATCCCATGCTATGGGAAGAGTCTCAGGTTTGGAATCGAAGGAGTTGGATATCACTTCTCATGCTATAGGAAGGGGCTCGGGTTTGGTATTAGAACCATTGAGATATCACATCTCATGCTATAGGAAGGGTCTCAGGGTTGAAATGGAAAGGAGTTGGATATCATATCTCATGCTACAGGAAAGGTCTCTGGTTTGGTATTAGAAGCATTGAGATATCACATCTCATGCTATAGAAAGGGTGTCAGGATTGGAATGGGAAGGAGTTGGATATCACATCTCATGCTGTAGGAAGGGTCTCATGTCTGGAATGGGAAGCAGTTGGATATCACATCTCATGCTATAAGAAGGGTCTCAGGTTTGGAATGAGAAGGAGTTGGATATTACATCTCATGCTATAGGAAGGGTCTCAGGTTTGGAATGGGAAGGAGTTGGATATAACATCTCATCTTATATGAAGGGTCTCAGGTTTGGTATTAGAGGCATTGAGATATCACATCACATGCTATAGGAAGGGTCTCAGGTTTGGAATGGGAAGGAAGTGGATATCACATCTCATGCTATAGGAAGGGTCTCAGGTTTGGAATGGGAAGGGGTTGGATATCACATCTCGTGCTATAGGAAGGGTCTCAGGGTTGGAATGGGAAGGAGTTGGATATCATGTTTCATGCTACAGGAAGGGTCTCTGGTTTGCAATGGGAAGAAGTTGGATATCACATCTCATGCTATAGGAAGGGTCTCAGGTTTGGAATGGTAAGGAGTTGGATATCACATCTCATGGTATAGGAAGGGTCTCAGGTTTGGTATTAGAAGCATTGAGATATCACATCTCATGCTATAGAAAGGGTGTCAGGATTGGAATGGGAAGGAGTTGGATATCACATCTCATGCTGTAGCAAGGGTCTCATGTCTGGAATGGGAAGGAGTTGGATATCACATCTCATGCTATAAGAAGGTTCTCAGGTTTGGAATGGGAAGGAGTTGGATATTACATCTCATGCTATAGGAAGGGTCTCCGGTTTGGAATGGGAAGGAGTTGGATATAACATCTCATCTTATAGGAAGGGTCTCAGGTTTGGTATTAGAGGCATTGAGATATCACATCACATGCTATAGGAAGGGTCTCAGGTTTGGAATGGGAAGGAATTGGATATCACATCTCATGCTATAGGAAGGGTCTCAGGTTTGGAATGGGAAGGGGTTGGATATCACATCTCGTGCTATAGGAAGGGTCTCAGGGTTGGAATGGGAAGGAGTTGGATATCATATTTCATGCTACAGGAAGGGTCTCTGGTTTACAATGGGAAGAAGTTGGATATCACATCTCATGCTATAGGAAGAGTCTCAGGTTTGGAATGGTAAGGAGTTGGATATCACATCTCATGTTATAGGAAGGGTCTCAGGTTTGGTATTAGAAGCATTGAGATATCACATCTCATGCTATAGGACGGGTCTCAGGATTGGAATGGGAAGGAGTTGGATACCACATCTCATGCTATAGGAAGAGCCTCATGTTTGGAATGGGAAGGAGTTGGATATCACATCTCATGCTATAGGAAGGGTCTTAGGTTTGGTATTAGATGCATTAAGATATCACATCTCATGCTACTGGTAGGATCTCAGGTTTGTAATGGGAAGGAGTTGAATACCACATCTGATGCTATAGGAAGGGTCTCAGGTTTGGAATGGGAAGGAGTTGGATATCACATCTCATGTTAAAGGAAGGGTGTCAGGTTTGGTATTAGAAGCATTGAGATATCACAACTCATGCTATAGGAAGGGTCTCAGGTTTGGAATGGGAAGGGGTTGAATATCACATCTCATGCTATAGGAAGGGTCTCAGGTTTGAAATAGGAAAGAGTTGAATATCACATCTCATGCTATAGGAAGAGACTCAGGATCGGAATGGGAAGGAGTTGGATATCACATCTCATGCAACAGGAAGGGTCTCAGGTATGGAATGGGAAGGAGTTGGATATCACATCTCATGCTATAAGAAGGGTCTCAGGTTTGGAATGGGAAGGAGTTGGATATCACATCTCATATTATAGGAAGGGTCTCAGGTTTGGTATTAGAAGCATTGAGATATCACATCTCATGCTATAGGAAGGGTCTCAGGTTTTGAATTTGAAGGAATTGGATATCACATCTTATGCTATAGGAAGGGTCTCAGGTTTGGAATGGGAAGGAGTTGGATATCACATCTCATGTTAAAGGAAGGTTCTCAGGTTTGGTATTAGAAGCATTGAGATATCACAACTCATGCTATAGGAAGGGTCTCAGGTTTGGAATGGGAAGGGGTTGAATATCACATCTCATGCTATAGGAAGGGTCTCAGGTTTGAAATAGGAAAGAGTTGAATATCACATCTCATGCTATAGGAAGAGACTCAGGATCGGAATGGGAAGGAGTTGGATATCACATCTCATGCAACAGGAAGGGTCTCAGGTATGGAATGGGAAGGAGTTGGATATCACATCTCATGCTATAAGAAGGGTCTCAGGTTTGGAATGGGAAGGAGTTGGATATCACATCTCATATTATAGGAAGGGTCTCAGGTTTGGTATTAGAAGCATTGAGATATCACATCTCATGCTATAGGAAGGGTCTCAGGTTTTGAATTTGAAGGAATTGGATATCACATCTTATGCTATAGGAAGGGTCTCAGGTTTGGAATGGTAAGGAGTTGGATATCACATCTCATGTTATAGGAAGGGTCTCAGGTTTGGTATTAGAAGCATTGAGATATCACATCTCATGCTATAGGACGGGTCTCAGGATTGGAATGGGAAGGAGTTGGATACCACATCTCATGCTATAGGAAGAGCCTCATGTTTGGAATGGGAAGGAGTTGGATATCACATCTCATGCTATAGGAAGGGTCTTAGGTTTGGTATTAGATGCATTAAGATATCACATCTCATGCTACTGGTAGGATCTCAGGTTTGTAATGGGAAGGAGTTGAATACCACATCTGATGCTATAGGAAGGGTCTCAGGTTTGGAATGGGAAGGAGTTGGATATCACATCTCATGTTAAAGGAAGGGTGTCAGGTTTGGTATTAGAAGCATTGAGATATCACAACTCATGCTATAGGAAGGGTCTCAGGTTTGGAATGGGAAGGGGTTGAATATCACATCTCATGCTATAGGAAGGGTCTCAGGTTTGAAATAGGAAAGAGTTGAATATCACATCTCATGCTATAGGAAGAGACTCAGGATCGGAATGGGAAGGAGTTGGATATCACATCTCATGCAACAGGAAGGGTCTCAGGTATGGAATGGGAAGGAGTTGGATATCACATCTCATGCTATAAGAAGGGTCTCAGGTTTGGAATGGGAAGGAGTTGGATATCACATCTCATATTATAGGAAGGGTCTCAGGTTTGGTATTAGAAGCATTGAGATATCACATCTCATGCTATAGGAAGGGTCTCAGGTTTTGAATTTGAAGGAATTGGATATCACATCTTATGCTATAGGAAGGGTCTCAGGTTTGGAATGGGAAGGAGTTGGATATCACATCTCATGTTAAAGGAAGGTTCTCAGGTTTGGTATTAGAAGCATTGAGATATCACAACTCATGCTATAGGAAGGGTCTCAGGTTTGGAATGGGAAGGGGTTGAATATCACACCTCATGCTATAGGAAGGGTCTCAGGTTTGAAATAGGAAAGAGTTGAATATCACATCTCATGCTATAGGAAGAGACTCAGGATCGGAATGGGAAGGAGTTGGATATCACATCTCATGCAACAGGAAGGGTCTCAGGTATGGAATGGGAAGGAGTTGGATATCACATCTCATGCTATAAGAAGGGTCTCAGGTTTGGAATGGGAAGGAGTTGGATATCACATCTCATATTATAGGAAGGGTCTCAGGTTTGGTATTAGAAGCATTGAGATATCACATCTCATGCTATAGGAAGGGTCTCAGGTTTTGAATTTGAAGGAATTGGATATCACATCTTATGCTATAGGAAGGGTCTCAGGTTTGGAATGGGAAGGAGTTGGATATCACATCTCATGCTGTAGGAAGGGTCTCATGTTTGGAATGGGAAGGAGTTGGATATCACATCTCATGCTATAAGAAGTGTCTCAGGTTTGGAATGGGAAGGAGTTGGATATCACATCTCATATTATAGGAAGGGTCTCAGGTTTGGTATTAGAAGCATTGAGATATCACATCTCATGCTATAGGAAGGGTCTCAGGTTTTGAATTTGAAGGAATTGGATATCACATCTTATGCTATAGAAAGGGTCTCAGGTTTGGAATGGGAAGGAGTTGGATATCACATCTCATGTTAAAGGAAGGTTCTCAGGTTTGGTATTAGAAGCATTGAGATATCACATCTCATGCTATAGGAAGGGTCTCAGGATTGGAATGGGAAGGAGTTGGATATCACATCTCATGCTGTAGGAAGGGTCTCATGTTTGGAATGGGAAGGAGTTGGATATCACATCTCATACTATAAGAAGGGTCTCAGGTTTGGAATGGGAAGGAGTTGGATATCACATCTCATGCTATAGGAAGGGTCTCAGGTTTGGAATGGGAAGGAGTTGGATATCACATCTCATGTTATAGGAAGGGTCTCAGGTTTGGTATTAGAAGCATTGAGATATCACATCTCATGCTATAGGAAGGGTCTCAGGTTTGGAATGGGAAGGAATTGGATATCACATCGTATGTTATAAGAAGGGTCTCAGGTTTGGAATGGGAAGGAGTTGGATATCACATCTCATGCTATAGGAAGGGTCTCAGGTTTGGAATGGGAAGGAGTTGGATATCACATCTCATGTTATAGGAAGGGTCTCAGGTTTGGTATTAGAAGCATTAAAATATCACATCTCATGCTATAGGAAGGGTCTCAGGTTTTGAATTTGAAGGAATTGGATATCACATCTTATGCTATAGGAAGGGTCTCAGGTTTGGAATGGGAAGGAGTTGGATATCACATCTCATGTTAAAGGAAGGTTCTCAGGTTTGGTATTAGAAGCATTGAGATATCACATCTCATGCTATAGGAAGGGTCTCAGGATTGGAATGGGAAGGAGTTGGATATCACATCTCATGCTGTAGGAAGGGTCTCATGTTTGGAATGGGAAGGAGTTGGATATCACATCTCATGCTATAAGAAGGGTCTCAGGTTTGGAATGGGAAGGAGTTGGATATCACATCTCATGCTATAGGAAGGGTCTCAGGTTTGGAATGGGAAGGAGTTGGATATCACATCTCATGTTATAGGAAGGGTCTCAGGTTTGGTATTAGAAGCATTGAGATATCACATCTCATGCTGTAGGAAGGGTCTCATGTTTGGAATGGGAAGGAGTTGGATATCACATCTCATGCTATAAGAAGGGTCTCAGGTTTGGAATGGGAAGGAGTTGGATATCACATCTCATGCTATAGGAAGGGTCTCAGGTTTGGAATGGGAAGGAGTTGGATATCACATCTCATGTTATAGGAAGGGTCTCAGGTTTGGTATTAGAAGCATTGAGATATCACATCTCATGCTATAGGAAGGGTCTCAGGTTTGGAATGGGAAGGAATTGGATATCACATCGTATGCTATAGGAAGGGTCTCAGGTTTGGAATGGGAAGGGGTTGGATATCACATCTCGTGCCAAAGGAAGGGTCTCATGGTTGGAATGGGAAGGAATTGGATATCATATCTCATGCTACAGGAAGGGTCTCTGGTTTGCAATGGGAAGGAGTTGGATATCACATCTCATGCTATAGGAAGGATCTCAGGTTTGGAATTGGAAGGAGTTGGATATCACATATCATGTTATAGGAAGGGTCTCAGGTTTGGTGTTAGATGCATTGAGATATCACATCTCATGCTATAGGAAGGGTCTCAGGGTTGGAATGGGAACAAGTTGGATATCACATCTCATGCTACAAGAAGGGTCTCAGGTTTGGAATGGGATGGAGTTGGCTATCACATTTCATGCTATAGGAAGGGTCTCAGGTTTGGTATTAGAAGCATTGAGATATGACATCTCATGTTATAGAAAGGGTCTCAGCCTTGGAATGGGAAGGAGTTGGATATCACATCTCATGCTAGAGGAAGGGTCTCAGGGTTGGAATGGGAAGGAATTGGATATCATATCTCATGCTACAGGAAGGGTCTCTGGTTTGCAATGGGAAGGAGTTGGATATCACATCTCATGCTATCGGAAGGATCTCAGGTTTGGAATTGGAAGGAGTTGGATATCACATCTCATGTTATAGGAAGGGTCTCAGGTTTGGTATTAGAAGCATTGAGATATCACATCTCATGCTATAAGAAGGGTCTCAGGATTGGAATGGGAAGGAGTTGGATATCACACATCATGCTATAGGAAGAGTCTCAGGTTTGGTATTAGATGCATTGAGATATCCCATCTCATGCTATTGGAAGGGTCTCAGGGTTGGAATGGTAACGAGTTGAATATCACATCTCATGCTATAGGAAGAGACTCAGGATCGGAATGGGAAGGAGTTGAATATTGCATCTCATGCTTTAGGAAGGGTCTCAGGTTTGGAATGGGAAGGAGTTGGGTATCACATCTCATGTTATAGGAAGGGTCTCAGGTTTGGTATTAGAAGCATTGAGATATCACATCTCATGCTATAGAAAGGGTCTTAGGATTGGAATGGGAAGGAGTTGGATATCACATCTCATGCTGTAGGAAGGGTCTCCTGTCTGGAATGGGAAGGAGTTGGATATCACATCTCATGCTATAAGAAGGGTCTCAGGTTTGGAATGGGAAGGCGTTGGATATCACATCTCATGTTATAGGAAGTGTCTCAGGTTTGGGATTAGAAGCATTGAGATATCACATCTCATGCTATAGGAAGAGTCTCAGGATTGGTTTGGGAAGGAATTGGATATCACATCTCATGTTATGGGAGGAGTCTCAGGTTTGGTATTAGAAGCATTGAGATATCACATCTCATGCTATAGGAAGGGTCTCAGGATTGGAATGGAAAGGAATTGGATATCACATCTCATGCTACAGGAAGGGTCTCTGGTTTGCAATGGGAAGGAGTCAGATATCAAATCCCATGCTACAGGTAGGATCTCAGGTTTGTAATGGGAAGGAGTTGGATACCACATCTCATGCTATGGGAAGGGCCTCAGTTTTGGTATTAAAAGCACTGAGATATCACATCTCATGCTAGAGGAACGGTCTCAGGATTGGAATGGGAAGGAGTTGGATATCACATCTCATGCTATAGGAAAGGTCTCAGGTTTGGAATGGGAAGGAGTTGGATATCACATCTCATGCTATAGGAAGGGTCTCATGTTTGGAATGGGAAGGAGTTGGATATCACATCTCATGCTAGAGGAAGGGTCTCAGGATAGGAATGGGAAGGAGTTGGATATCACATCTCATGCTATAGGAAAGGTCTCAGGTTTGGAATGGGAAGGAGTTCGATATCACATCTCATGTTATAGGATGGGTCTCAGGTTTGGTATTGGAAGCATTCAGATATCACATGTCATACTATATGAAGGGTCTCAGGATTGGAATGGGAAGGAGTTGGATATCACATCTCATGCTATAGGAAGAGTCTCAGGTTTGGAATCGAAGGAGTTGGATATCACTTCTCATGCTATAGGAATGGGCTCGGGTTCGGTATTAGAACCATTGAGATATCACATCTCATGCTATAGGAAGGGTCTCAGGGTTGAAATGGAAAGGAGTTGGATATCATATCTCATGCTACAGGAAGGGTCTCTGGTTTGGTATTAGAAGCATTGAGATATCACATCTCATGCTATAGAAAGGGTCTCAGGATTGGAATGGGAAGGAGTTGGATATCACATCTCATGCTGTAGGAAGGGTCTCATGTCTGGAATGGGAAGGAGTTGGATATCACATCTCATGCTATAAGAAGGGTCTCAGGTTTGGAATGGGAAGGAGTTGGATATCACATCTCATGTTATAGGAAGTGTCTCAGGTTTGGGATTAGAAGCATTGAGATATCACATCTCATGCTATAGGAAGGGTCTCAGGATTGGTTTGGGAAGGAATTGGATATCACATCTCATGTTATAGGAGGAGTCTCAGGTTTGGTATTAGAAGCATTGAGATATCACATCTCATGCTATAGGAAGGGTCTCAGGATTGGAATGGAAAGGAATTGGATATCACATCTCATGCTACAGGAAGGGTCTCTGGTTTGCAATGGGAAGGAGTCAGATATCAAATCCCATGCTACAGGTAGGATCTCAGGTTTGTAATGGGAAGGAGTTGGATACCACATCTCATGCTATGGGAAGGGCCTCAGTTTTGGTATTAAAAGCACTGAGATATCACATCTCATGCTAGAGGAACGGTCTCAGGATTGGAATGGGAAGGAGTTGGATATCACATCTCATGCTATAGGAAAGGTCTCAGGTTTGGAATGGGAAGGAGTTGGATATCACATCTCATGCTATAGGAAGGGTCTCAGGGTTGGAATGGGAACGAGTTGGATATCACATCTCATGCTACAAGAAGGGTCTCAGGTTTGGAATGGGATGGAGTTGGCTATCACATTTCATGCTATAGGAAGGGTCTCAGCCTTGGAATAGGAAGGAGTTGGATATCGCATCTCATGCTAGAGGAAGGGTCTCAGGGTTGGAATGGGAAGGAATTGGATATCATATCTCATGCTACAGGAAGGGTCTCTGGTTTGCAATGGGAAGGAGTTGGATATCACATCTCATGCTATCGGAAGGATCTCAGGTTTGGAATTGGAAGGAGTTGGATATCACATCTCATGTTATAGGAAGGGTCTCAGGTTTGGTATTAGAAGCATTGAGATATCACATCTCATGCTATAAGAAGGGTCTCAGGATTGGAATGGGAAGGAGTTGGATATCACACATCATGCTATAGGAAGAGTCTCAGGTTTGGTATTAGATGCATTGAGATATCCCATCTCATGCTATTGGAAGGGTCTCAGGGTTGGAATGGGAACGAGTTGAATATCACATCTCATGCTATAGGAAGAGACTCAGGATCGGAATGGGAAGGAGTTGAATATTGCATCTCATGCTTTAGGAAGGGTCTCAGGTTTGGAATGGGAAGGAGTTGGGTATCACATCTCATGTTATAGGAAGGGTCTCAGGTTTGGTATTAGAAGCATTGAGATATCACATCTCATGCTATAGAAAGGGTTTTAGGATTGGAATGGGAAGGAGTTGGATATCACATCTCATGCTGTAGGAAGGGTCTCCTGTCTGGAATGGGAAGGAGTTGGATATCACATCTCATGCTATAAGAAGGGTCTCAGGTTTGGAATGGGAAGGAGTTGGATATCACATCTCATGTTATAGGAAGTGTCTCAGGTTTGGGATTAGAAGCATTGAGATATCACATCTCATGCTATAGGAAGGGTCTCAGGATTGGTTTGGGAAGGAATTGGATATCACATCTCATGTTATAGGAGGAGTCTCAGGTTTGGTATTAGAAGCATTGAGATATCACATCTCATGCTATAGGAATGGGCTCGGGTTCGGTATTAGAACCATTGAGATATCACATCTCATGTTATAGGAAGGGTCTCTGGTTTGGTATTAGAAGCATTGAGATATCACATCTCATGCTATAGAAAGGGTCTCAGGATTGGAATGGGAAGGAGTTGGATATCACATCTCATGCTGTAGGAAGGGTCTCATGTCTGGAATGGGAAGGAGTTGGATATCACATCTCATGCTATAAGAAGGGTCTCAGGTTTGGAATGGGAAGGAGTTGGATATCACATCTCATGTTATAGGAAGTGTCTCAGGTTTGGGATTAGAAGCATTGAGATATCACATCTCATGCTATAGGAAGGGTCTCAGGATTGGTTTGGGAAGGAATTGGATATCACATCTCATGTTATAGGAGGAGTCTCAGGTTTGGTATTAGAAGCATTGAGATATCACATCTCATGCTATAGGAAGGGTCTCAGGATTGGAATGGAAAGGAATTGGATATCACATCTCATGCTACAGGAAGGGTCTCTGGTTTGCAATGGGAAGGAGTCAGATATCAAATCCCATGCTACAGGTAGGATCTCAGGTTTGTAATGGGAAGGAGTTGGATACCACATCTCATGCTATGGGAAGGGCCTCAGTTTTGGTATTAAAAGCACTGAGATATCACATCTCATGCTAGAGGAACGGTCTCAGGATTGGAATGGGAAGGAGTTGGATATCACATCTCATGCTATAGGAAAGGTCTCAGGTTTGGAATGGGAAGGAGTTGGATATCACATCTCATGCTATAGGAAGGGTCTCATGTTTGGAATGGGAAGGAGTTGGATATCACATCTCATGCTAGAGGAAGGGTCTCAGGATAGGAATGGGAAGGAGTTGGATATCACATCTCATGCTATAGGAAAGGTCTCAGGTTTGGAATGGGAAGGAGTTCGATATCACATCTCATGTTATAGGAAGGGTCTCAGGTTTGGTATTGGAAGCATTCAGATATCACATCTCATACTATATGAAGGGTCTCAGGATTGGAATGGGAAGGAGTTGGATATCACATCTCATGCTATAGGAAGAGTCTCAGGTTTGGAATCGAAGGAGTTGGATATCACATCTCATGCTATAGGAATGGGCTCGGGTTCGGTATTAGAACCATTGAGATATCACATCTCATGCTATAGGAAGGGTCTCAGGGTTGAAATGGAAAGGAGTTGGATATCATATCTCATGCTACAGGAAGGGTCTCTGGTTTGGTATTAGAAGCATTGAGATATCACATCTCATGCTATAGAAAGGGTCTCAGGATTGGAATGGGAAGGAGTTGGATATCACATCTCATGCTGTAGGAAGGGTCTCATGTCTGGAATGGGAAGGAGTTGGATATCACATCTCATGCTATAAGAAGGGTCTCAGGTTTGGAATGGGAAGGAGTTGGATATCACATCTCATGTTATAGGAAGGGTCTCAGGTTTGGTATTAGAAGCATTGAGATATCAAATCTCATGCTGTAGGAAGGGTCTCAGGTTTGGAATGGGAAGGAACTGGATATCACATCTCATGCTATAGGAAGGGTCTCAGGTTTGGAATGGGAAGGGGTTGGATATCACATCTCGTGCTATAGGAAGGGTCTCAGGGTTGGAATGGGAAGGAATCAATATCATATCTAATGCTACAGGAAGGGTCTCTGGTTTGCAATGGGAAGGAGTTGGATATCACATCTCATGCTATAGGAAGGATCTCAGGTTTGGAATTGGAAGGAGTTGGATATCACATCTCATGTTATAGGAAGGGTCTCAGGTTTGGTATTAGAAGCATTGAGATATCACATCTCATGCTATAGGAAGGGTCTCAGGATTGGAATGGGAAGGAGTTGGATATCACATATCATGCTATAGGAAGAGTCTCAGGTTTGGTATTAGATGCATTGAGATATCACATCTCATGCTATTGGAAGGGTCTCAGGGTTGGAATGGGAACGAGTTGAATATCACATCTCATGCTATAGGAAGAGACTCATGATTGGAATGGGAAGGAGTTGGATATTGCATCTCATGCTTTAGGAAGGGTCTCAGATTTGGAATGGGAAGGAGTTGGGTATCACATCTCATGTTATAGGGAGGGTCTCAGGTTTGGTATTAGAAGCATTGAGATATCACATCTCATGCTATAGAAAGGGTCTCAGGATTGGAATGGGAAGGAATTGTATATCACATCTTATGCTGTAGGAAGGGTCTCATGTCTGGAATGGGAAGGAGTTGGATATCACATCTCATGCTATAAGAAGGGTCTCAGGTTTGGAATGGGAAGGAGTTGGATATCACATCTCATGTTATAGGAGGAGTCTCAGGTTTGGTATTAGAAGCATTGAGATATCACATCTCATGCTATAGGAAGGGTCTCAGGATTGGAATGGAAAGGAATTGGATATCACATCTCATGCTACAGGAAGGGTCTCTGGTTTGCAATGGGAAGGAGTCAGATATCAAATCACATGCTACAGGTAGGATCTCAGGTTTGTAATGGGAAGGAGTTGGATACCACATCTCATGCTATGGGAAGGGCCTCAGTTTTGGTATTAAAAGCACTGAAATATCACATCTCATGCTAGAGGAAGGGTCTCAGGATTGGAATGGGAAGGAGTTGGATATCAAATCTCATGCTAGAGGAAGGGTCTCAGGATTGGAATGGGAAGGAGTTGGATATCACATCTCATGCTATAGGAAAGGTCTCAGGTTTGGAATGAGAAGGAGTTTGATATCAAATCTCATGTTATAGGAAGGGTCTCAGGATTGGAATGGGAAGGAGTTGGATATCACATCTCATGCTATGGGAAGAGTCTCAGGTTTGGAATCGAAGGAGTTGGATATCACTTCTCATGCTATAGGAAGGGGCTCGGGTTTGGTATTAGAACCATTGAGATATCACATCTCATGCTATAGGAAGGGTCTCAGGGTTGAAATGGAAAGGAGTTGGATATCATATCTCATGCTACAGGAAAGGTCTCTGGTTTGGTATTAGAAGCATTGAGATATCACATCTCATGCTATAGAAAGGGTGTCAGGATTGGAATGGGAAGGAGTTGGATATCACATCTCATGCTGTAGGAAGGGTCTCATGTCTGGAATGGGAAGCAGTTGGATATCACATCTCATGCTATAAGAAGGGTCTCAGGTTTGGAATGAGAAGGAGTTGGATATTACATCTCATGCTATAGGAAGGGTCTCAGGTTTGGAATGGGAAGGAGTTGGATATAACATCTCATCTTATATGAAGGGTCTCAGGTTTGGTATTAGAGGCATTGAGATATCACATCACATGCTATAGGAAGGGTCTCAGGTTTGGAATGGGAAGGAAGTGGATATCACATCTCATGCTATAGGAAGGGTCTCAGGTTTGGAATGGGAAGGGGTTGGATATCACATCTCGTGCTATAGGAAGGGTCTCAGGGTTGGAATGGGAAGGAGTTGGATATCATGTTTCATGCTACAGGAAGGGTCTCTGGTTTGCAATGGGAAGAAGTTGGATATCACATCTCATGCTATAGGAAGGGTCTCAGGTTTGGAATGGTAAGGAGTTGGATATCACATCTCATGGTATAGGAAGGGTCTCAGGTTTGGTATTAGAAGCATTGAGATATCACATCTCATGCTATAGAAAGGGTGTCAGGATTGGAATGGGAAGGAGTTGGATATCACATCTCATGCTGTAGCAAGGGTCTCATGTCTGGAATGGGAAGGAGTTGGATATCACATCTCATGCTATAAGAAGGATCTCAGGTTTGGAATGGGAAGGAGTTGGATATTACATCTCATGCTATAGGAAGGGTCTCCGGTTTGGAATGGGAAGGAGTTGGATATAACATCTCATCTTATAGGAAGGGTCTCAGGTTTGGTATTAGAGGCATTGAGATATCACATCACATGCTATAGGAAGGGTCTCAGGTTTGGAATGGGAAGGAATTGGATATCACATCTCATGCTATAGGAAGGGTCTCAGGTTTGGAATGGGAAGGGGTTGGATATCACATCTCGTGCTATAGGAAGGGTCTCAGGGTTGGAATGGGAAGGAGTTGGATATCATATTTCATGCTACAGGAAGGGTCTCTGGTTTGCAATGGGAAGAAGTTGGATATCACATCTCATGCTATAGGAAGAGTCTCAGGTTTGGAATGGTAAGGAGTTGGATATCACATCTCATGTTATAGGAAGGGTCTCAGGTTTGGTATTAGAAGCATTGAGATATCACATCTCATGCTATAGGAAGGGTCTCAGGATTGGAATGGGAAGGAGTTGGATACCACATCTCATGCTATAGGAAGAGCCTCATGTTTGGAATGGGAAGGAGTTGGATATCACATCTCATGCTATAGGAAGGGTCTTAGGTTTGGTATTAGATGCATTAAGATATCACATCTCATGCTACTGGTAGGATCTCAGGTTTGTAATGGGAAGGAGTTGAATACCACATCTGATGCTATAGGAAGGGTCTCAGGTTTGGAATGGGAAGGAGTTGGATATCACATCTCATGTTAAAGGAAGGGTGTCAGGTTTGGTATTAGAAGCATTGAGATATCACAACTCATGCTATAGGAAGGGTCTCAGGTTTGGAATGGGAAGGGGTTGAATATCACATCTCATGCTATAGGAAGGGTCTCAGGTTTGAAATAGGAAAGAGTTGAATATCACATCTCATGCTATAGGAAGAGACTCAGGATCGGAATGGGAAGGAGTTGGATATCACATCTCATGCAACAGGAAGGGTCTCAGGTATGGAATGGGAAGGAGTTGGATATCACATCTCATGCTATAAGAAGGGTCTCAGGTTTGGAATGGGAAGGAGTTGGATATCACATCTCATATTATAGGAAGGGTCTCAGGTTTGGTATTAGAAGCATTGAGATATCACATCTCATGCTATAGGAAGGGTCTCAGGTTTTGAATTTGAAGGAATTGGATATCACATCTTATGCTATAGGAAGGGTCTCAGGTTTGGAATGGGAAGGAGTTGGATATCACATCTCATGTTAAAGGAAGGTTCTCAGGTTTGGTATTAGAAGCATTGAGATATCACATCTCATGCTATAGGAAGGGTCTCGGGATTGGAATGGGAAGGAGTTGGATATCACATCTCATGCTGTAGGAAGGGTCTCATGTTTGGAATGGGAAGGAGTTGGATATCACATCTCATGCTATAAGAAGTGTCTCAGGTTTGGAATGGGAAGGAGCTGGATATCACATCTCATATTATAGGAAGGGTCTCAGGTTTGGTATTAGAAGCATTGAGATATCACATCTCATGCTATAGGAAGGGTCTCAGGTTTTGAATTTGAAGGAATTGGATATCACATCTTATGCTATAGAAAGGGTCTCAGGTTTGGAATGGGAAGGAGTTGGATATCACATCTCATGTTAAAGGAAGGTTCTCAGGTTTGGTATTAGAAGCATTGAGATATCACATCTCATGCTATAGGAAGGGTCTCAGGATTGGAATGGGAAGGAGTTGGATATCACATCTCATGCTGTAGGAAGGGTCTCATGTTTGGAATGGGAAGGAGTTGGATATCACATCTCATACTATAAGAAGGGTCTCAGGTTTGGAATGGGAAGGAGTTGGATATCACATCTCATGCTATAGGAAGGGTCTCAGGTTTGGAATGGGAAGGAGTTGGATATCACATCTCATGTTATAGGAAGGGTCTCAGGTTTGGTATTAGAAGCATTGAGATATCACATCTCATGCTATAGGAAGGGTCTCAGGTTTGGAATGGGAAGGAATTGGATATCACATCGTATGTTATAAGAAGGGTCTCAGGTTTGGAATGGGAAGGAGTTGGATATCACATCTCATGCTATAGGAAGGGTCTCAGGTTTGGAATGGGAAGGAGTTGGATATCACATCTCATGTTATAGGAAGGGTCTCAGGTTTGGTATTAGAAGCATTGAAATATCACATCTCATGCTATAGGAAGGGTCTCAGGTTTTGAATTTGAAGGAATTGGATATCACATCTTATGCTATAGGAAGGGTCTCAGGTTTGGAATGGGAAGGAGTTGGATATCACATCTCATGTTAAAGGAAGGTTCTCAGGTTTGGTATTAGAAGCATTGAGATATCACATCTCATGCTATAGGAAGGGTCTCAGGATTGGAATGGGAAGGAGTTGGATATCACATCTCATGCTGTAGGAAGGGTCTCATGTTTGGAATGGGAAGGAGTTGGATATCACATCTCATGCTATAAGAAGGGTCTCAGGTTTGGAATGGGAAGGAGTTGGATATCACATCTCATGCTATAGGAAGGGTCTCAGGTTTGGAATGGGAAGGAGTTGGATATCACATCTCATGTTATAGGAAGGGTCTCAGGTTTGGTATTAGAAGCATTGAGATATCACATCTCATGCTGTAGGAAGGGTCTCATGTTTGGAATGGGAAGGAGTTGGATATCACATCTCATGCTATAAGAAGGGTCTCAGGTTTGGAATGGGAAGGAGTTGGATATCACATCTCATGCTATAGGAAGGGTCTCAGGTTTGGAATGGGAAGGAGTTGGATATCACATCTCATGTTATAGAAAGGGTCTCAGGTTTGGTATTAGAAGCATTGAGATATCACATCTCATGCTATAGGAAGGGTCTCAGGTTTGGAATGGGAAGGAATTGGATATCACATCGTATGCTATAGGAAGGGTCTCAGGTTTGGAATGGGAAGGGGTTGGATATCACATCTCGTGCCAAAGGAAGGGTCTCATGGTTGGAATGGGAAGGAATTGGATATCATATCTCATGCTACAGGAAGGGTCTCTGGTTTGCAATGGGAAGGAGTTGGATATCACATCTCATGCTATAGGAAGGATCTCAGGTTTGGAATTGGAAGGAGTTGGATATCACATATCATGTTATAGGAAGGGTCTCAGGTTTGGTGTTAGATGCATTGAGATATCACATCTCATGCTATAGGAAGGGTCTCAGGGTTGGAATGGGAACAAGTTGGATATCACATCTCATGCTACAAGAAGGGTCTCAGGTTTGGAATGGGATGGAGTTGGCTATCACATTTCATGCTATAGGAAGGGTCTCAGGTTTGGTATTAGAAGCATTGAGATATGACATCTCATGTTATAGAAAGGGTCTCAGCCTTGGAATGGGAAGGAGTTGGATATCACATCTCATGCTAGAGGAAGGGTCTCAGGGTTGGAATGGGAAGGAATTGGATATCATATCTCATGCTACAGGAAGGGTCTCTGGTTTGCAATGGGAAGGAGTTGGATATCACATCTCATGCTATCGGAAGGATCTCAGGTTTGGAATTGGAAGGAGTTGGATATCACATCTCATGTTATAGGAAGGGTCTCAGGTTTGGTATTAGAAGCATTGAGATATCACATCTCATGCTATAAGAAGGGTCTCAGGATTGGAATGGGAAGGAGTTGGATATCACACATCATGCTATAGGAAGAGTCTCAGGTTTGGTATTAGATGCATTGAGATATCCCATCTCATGCTATTGGAAGGGTCTCAGGGTTGGAATGGTAACGAGTTGAATATCACATCTCATGCTATAGGAAGAGACTCAGGATCGGAATGGGAAGGAGTTGAATATTGAATCTCATGCTTTAGGAAGGGTCTCAGGTTTGGAATGGGAAGGAGTTGGGTATCACATCTCATGTTATAGGAAGGGTCTCAGGTTTGGTATTAGAAGCATTGAGATATCACATCTCATGCTATAGAAAGGGTCTTAGGATTGGAATGGGAAGGAGTTGGATATCACATCTCATGCTGTAGGAAGGGTCTCCTGTCTGGAATGGGAAGGAGTTGGATATCACATCTCATGCTATAAGAAGGGTCTCAGGTTTGGAATGGGAAGGCGTTGGATATCACATCTCATGTTATAGGAAGTGTCTCAGGTTTGGGATTAGAAGCATTGAGATATCACATCTCATGCTATAGGAAGAGTCTCAGGATTGGTTTGGGAAGGGATTGGATATCACATCTCATGTTATGGGAGGAGTCTCAGGTTTGGTATTAGAAGCATTGAGATATCACATCTCATGCTATAGGAAGGGTCTCAGGATTGGAATGGAAAGGAATTGGATATCACATCTCATGCTACAGGAAGGGTCTCTGGTTTGCAATGGGAAGGAGTCAGATATCAAATCCCATGCTACAGGTAGGATCTCAGGTTTGTAATGGGAAGGAGTTGGATACCACATCTCATGCTATGGGAAGGGCCTCAGTTTTGGTATTAAAAGCACTGAGATATCACATCTCATGCTAGAGGAACGGTCTCAGGATTGGAATGGGAAGGAGTTGGATATCACATCTCATGCTATAGGAAAGGTCTCAGGTTTGGAATGGGAAGGAGTTGGATATCACATCTCATGCTATAGGAAGGGTCTCATGTTTGGAATGGGAAGGAGTTGGATATCACATCTCATGCTAGAGGAAGGGTCTCAGGATAGGAATGGGAAGGAGTTGGATATCACATCTCATGCTATAGGAAAGGTCTCAGGTTTGGAATGGGAAGGAGTTCGATATCACATCTCATGTTATAGGATGGGTCTCAGGTTTGGTATTGGAAGCATTCAGATATCACATCTCATACTATATGAAGGGTCTCAGGATTGGAATGGGAAGGAGTTGGATATCACATCTCATGCTATAGGAAGAGTCTCAGGTTTGGAATCGAAGGAGTTGGATATCACTTCTCATGCTATAGGAATGGGCTCGGGTTCGGTATTAGAACCATAGAGATATCACATCTCATGCTATAGGAAGGGTCTCAGGGTTGAAATGGAAAGGAGTTGGATATCATATCTCATGCTACAGGAAGGGTCTCTGGTTTGGTATTAGAAGCATTGAGATATCACATCTCATGCTATAGAAAGGGTCTCAGGATTGGAATGGGAAGGAGTTGGATATCACATCTCATGCTGTAGGAAGGGTCTCATGTCTGGAATGGGAAGGAGTTGGATATCACATCTCATGCTATAAGAAGGGTCTCAGGTTTGGAATGGGAAGGAGTTGGATATCACATCTCATGTTATAGGAAGTGTCTCAGGTTTGGGATTAGAAGCATTGAGATATTCACATCTCATGCTATAGGAAGGGTCTCAAGATTGGTTTGGGAAGGAATTGGATATCACATCTCATGTTATAGGAGGAGTCTCAGGTTTGGTATTAGAAGCATTGAGATATCACATCTCATGCTATAGGAAGGGTCTCAGGATTGGAATGGAAAGGAATTGGATATCACATCTCATGCTACAGGAAGGGTCTCTGGTTTGCAATGGGAAGGAGTCAGATATCAAATCCCATGCTACAGGTAGGATCTCAGGTTTGTAATGGGAAGGAGTTGGATACCACATCTCATGCTATGGGAAGGGCCTCAGTTTTGGTATTAAAAGCACTGAGATATCACATCTCATGCTAGAGGAACGGTCTCAGGATTGGAATGGGAAGGAGTTGGATATCACATCTCATGCTATAGGAAGGGTCTCAGGGTTGGAATGGGAACGAGTTGGATATCACATCTCATGCTACAAGAAGGGTCTCAGGTTTGGAATGGGATGGAGTTGGCTATCACATTTCATGCTATAGGAAGGGTCTCAGCCTTGGAATAGGAAGGAGTTGGATATCGCATCTCATGCTAGAGGAAGGGTCTCAGGGTTGGAATGGGAAGGAATTGGATATCATATCTCATGCTACAGGAAGGGTCTCTGGTTTGCAATGGGAAGGAGTTGGATATCACATCTCATGCTATCGGAAGGATCTCAGGTTTGGAATTGGAAGGAGTTGGATATCACATCTCATGTTATAGGAAGGGTCTCAGGTTTGGTATTAGAAGCATTGAGATATCACATCTCATGCTATAAGAAGGGTCTCAGGATTGGAATGGGAAGGAGTTGGATATCACACATCATGCTATAGGAAGAGTCTCAGGTTTGGTATTAGATGCATTGAGATATCCCATCTCATGCTATTGGAAGGGTCTCAGGGTTGGAATGGGAACGAGTTGAATATCACATCTCATGCTATAGGAAGAGACTCAGGATCGGAATGGGAAGGAGTTGAATATTGCATCTCATGCTTTAGGAAGGGTCTCAGGTTTGGAATGGGAAGGAGTTGGGTATCACATCTCATGTTATAGGAAGGGTCTCAGGTTTGGTATTAGAAGCATTGAGATATCACATCTCATGCTATAGAAAGGGTTTTAGGATTGGAATGGGAAGGAGTTGGATATCACATCTCATGCTGTAGGAAGGGTCTCCTGTCTGGAATGGGAAGGAGTTGGATATCACATCTCATGCTATAAGAAGGGTCTCAGGTTTGGAATGGGAAGGAGTTGGATATCACATCTCATGTTATAGGAAGTGTCTCAGGTTTGGGATTAGAAGCATTGAGATATCACATCTCATGCTATAGGAAGGGTCTCAGGATTGGTTTGGGAAGGAATTGGATATCACATCTCATGTTATAGGAGGAGTCTCAGGTTTGGTATTAGAAGCATTGAGATATCACATCTCATGCTATAGGAATGGGCTCGGGTTCGGTATTAGAACCATTGAGATATCACATCTCATGTTATAGGAAGGGTCTCAGGGTTGAAATGGAAAGGAGTTGGATATCATATCTCATGCTACAGGAAGGGTCTCTGGTTTGGTATTAGAAGCATTGAGATATCACATCTCATGCTATAGAAAGGGTCTCAGGATTGGAATGGGAAGGAGTTGGATATCACATCTCATGCTGTAGGAAGGGTCTCATGTCTGGAATGGGAAGGAGTTGGATATCACATCTCATGCTATAAGAAGGGTCTCAGGTTTGGAATGGGAAGGAGTTGGATATCACATCTCATGTTATAGGAAGTGTCTCAGGTTTGGGATTAGAAGCATTGAGATATCACATCTCATGCTATAGGAAGGGTCTCAGGATTGGTTTGGGAAGGAATTGGATATCACATCTCATGTTATAGGAGGAGTCTCAGGTTTGGTATTAGAAGCATTGAGATATCACATCTCATGCTATAGGAAGGGTCTCAGGATTGGAATGGAAAGGAATTGGATATCACATCTCATGCTACAGGAAGGGTCTCTGGTTTGCAATGGGAAGGAGTCAGATATCAAATCCCATGCTACAGGTAGGATCTCAGGTTTGTAATGGGAAGGAGTTGGATACCACATCTCATGCTATGGGAAGGGCCTCAGTTTTGGTATTAAAAGCACTGAGATATCACATCTCATGCTAGAGGAACGGTCTCAGGATTGGAATGGGAAGGAGTTGGATATCACATCTCATGCTATAGGAAAGGTCTCAGGTTTGGAATGGGAAGGAGTTGGATATCACATCTCATGCTATAGGAAGGGTCTCATGTTTGGAATGGGAAGGAGTTGGATATCACATCTCATGCTAGAGGAAGGGTCTCAGGATAGGAATGGGAAGGAGTTGGATATCACATCTCATGCTATAGGAAAGGTCTCAGGTTTGGAATGGGAAGGAGTTCGATATCACATCTCATGTTATAGGAAGGGTCTCAGGTTTGGTATTGGAAGCATTCAGATATCACATCTCATACTATATGAAGGGTCTCAGGATTGGAATGGGAAGGAGTTGGATATCACATCTCATGCTATAGGAAGAGTCTCAGGTTTGGAATCGAAGGAGTTGGATATCACATCTCATGCTATAGGAATGGGCTCGGGTTCGGTATTAGAACCATTGAGATATCACATCTCATGCTATAGGAAGGGTCTCAGGGTTGAAATGGAAAGGAGTTGGATATCATATCTCATGCTACAGGAAGGGTCTCTGGTTTGGTATTAGAAGCATTGAGATATCACATCTCATGCTATAGAAAGGGTCTCAGGATTGGAATGGGAAGGAGTTGGATATCACATCTCATGCTGTAGGAAGGGTCTCATGTCTGGAATGGGAAGGAGTTGGATATCACATCTCATGCTATAAGAAGGGTCTCAGGTTTGGAATGGGAAGGAGTTGGATATCACATCTCATGTTATAGGAAGGGTCTCAGGTTTGGTATTAGAAGCATTGAGATATCAAATCTCATGCTGTAGGAAGGGTCTCAGGTTTGGAATGGGAAGGAACTGGATATCACATCTCATGCTATAGGAAGGGTCTCAGGTTTGGAATGGGAAGGGGTTGGATATCACATCTCGTGCTATAGGAAGGGTCTCAGGGTTGGAATGGGAAGGAATCAATATCATATCTAATGCTACAGGAAGGGTCTCTGGTTTGCAATGGGAAGGAGTTGGATATCACATCTCATGCTATAGGAAGGATCTCAGGTTTGGAATTGGAAGGAGTTGGATATCACATCTCATGTTATAGGAAGGGTCTCAGGTTTGGTATTAGAAGCATTGAGATATCACATCTCATGCTATAGGAAGGGTCTCAGGATTGGAATGGGAAGGAGTTGGATATCACATATCATGCTATAGGAAGAGTCTCAGGTTTGGTATTAGATGCATTGAGATATCACATCTCATGCTATTGGAAGGGTCTCAGGGTTGGAATGGGAACGAGTTGAATATCACATCTCATGCTATAGGAAGAGACTCATGATTGGAATGGGAAGGAGTTGGATATTGCATCTCATGCTTTAGGAAGGGTCTCAGATTTGGAATGGGAAGGAGTTGGGTATCACATCTCATGTTATAGGGAGGGTCTCAGGTTTGGTATTAGAAGCATTGAGATATCACATCTCATGCTATAGAAAGGGTCTCAGGATTGGAATGGGAAGGAATTGTATATCACATCTTATGCTGTAGGAAGGGTCTCATGTCTGGAATGGGAAGGAGTTGGATATCACATCTCATGCTATAAGAAGGGTCTCAGGTTTGGAATGGGAAGGAGTTGGATATCACATCTCATGTTATAGGAGGAGTCTCAGGTTTGGTATTAGAAGCATTGAGATATCACATCTCATGCTATAGGAAGGGTCTCAGGATTGGAATGGAAAGGAATTGGATATCACATCTCATGCTACAGGAAGGGTCTCTGGTTTGCAATGGGAAGGAGTCAGATATCAAATCACATGCTACAGGTAGGATCTCAGGTTTGTAATGGGAAGGAGTTGGATACCACATCTCATGCTATGGGAAGGGCCTCAGTTTTGGTATGAAAAGCACTGAAATATCACATCTCATGCTAGAGGAAGGGTCTCAGGATTGGAATGGGAAGGAGTTGGATATCAAATCTCATGCTAGAGGAAGGGTCTCAGGATTGGAATGGGAAGGAGTTGGATATCACATCTCATGCTATAGGAAAGGTCTCAGGTTTGGAATGAGAAGGAGTTTGATATCAAATCTCATGTTATAGGAAGGGTCTCAGGATTGGAATGGGAAGGAGTTGGATATCACATCTCATGCTATGGGAAGAGTCTCAGGTTTGGAATCGAAGGAGTTGGATATCACTTCTCATGCTATAGGAAGGGGCTCGGGTTTGGTATTAGAACCATTGAGATATCACATCTCATGCTATAGGAAGGGTCTCAGGGTTGAAATGGAAAGGAGTTGGATATCATATCTCATGCTACAGGAAAGGTCTCTGGTTTGGTATTAGAAGCATTGAGATATCACATCTCATGCTATAGAAAGGGTGTCAGGATTGGAATGGGAAGGAGTTGGATATCACATCTCATGCTGTAGGAAGGGTCTCATGTCTGGAATGGGAAGCAGTTGGATATCACATCTCATGCTATAAGAAGGGTCTCAGGTTTGGAATGAGAAGGAGTTGGATATTACATCTCATGCTATAGGAAGGGTCTCAGGTTTGGAATGGGAAGGAGTTGGATATAACATCTCATCTTATATGAAGGGTCTCAGGTTTGGTATTAGAGGCATTGAGATATCACATCACATGCTATAGGAAGGGTCTCAGGTTTGGAATGGGAAGGAAGTGGATATCACATCTCATGCTATAGGAAGGGTCTCAGGTTTGGAATGGGAAGGGGTTGGATATCACATCTCGTGCTATAGGAAGGGTCTCAGGGTTGGAATGGGAAGGAGTTGGATATCATGTTTCATGCTACAGGAAGGGTCTCTGGTTTGCAATGGGAAGAAGTTGGATATCACATCTCATGCTATAGGAAGGGTCTCAGGTTTGGAATGGTAAGGAGTTGGATATCACATCTCATGGTATAGGAAGGGTCTCAGGTTTGGTATTAGAAGCATTGAGATATCACATCTCATGCTATAGAAAGGGTGTCAGGATTGGAATGGGAAGGAGTTGGATATCACATCTCATGCTGTAGCAAGGGTCTCATGTCTGGAATGGGAAGGAGTTGGATATCACATCTCATGCTATAAGAAGGATCTCAGGTTTGGAATGGGAAGGAGTTGGATATTACATCTCATGCTATAGGAAGGGTCTCCGGTTTGGAATGGGAAGGAGTTGGATATAACATCTCATCTTATAGGAAGGGTCTCAGGTTTGGTATTAGAGGCATTGAGATATCACATCACATGCTATAGGAAGGGTCTCAGGTTTGGAATGGGAAGGAATTGGATATCACATCTCATGCTATAGGAAGGGTCTCAGGTTTGGAATGGGAAGGGGTTGGATATCACATCTCGTGCTATAGGAAGGGTCTCAGGGTTGGAATGGGAAGGAGTTGGATATCATATTTCATGCTACAGGAAGGGTCTCTGGTTTGCAATGGGAAGAAGTTGGATATCACATCTCATGCTATAGGAAGAGTCTCAGGTTTGGAATGGTAAGGAGTTGGATATCACATCTCATGTTATAGGAAGGGTCTCAGGTTTGGTATTAGAAGCATTGAGATATCACATCTCATGCTATAGGAAGGGTCTCAGGATTGGAATGGGAAGGAGTTGGATACCACATCTCATGCTATAGGAAGAGCCTCATGTTTGGAATGGGAAGGAGTTGGATATCACATCTCATGCTATAGGAAGGGTCTTAGGTTTGGTATTAGATGCATTAAGATATCACATCTCATGCTACTGGTAGGATCTCAGGTTTGTAATGGGAAGGAGTTGAATACCACATCTGATGCTATAGGAAGGGTCTCAGGTTTGGAATGGGAAGGAGTTGGATATCACATCTCATGTTAAAGGAAGGGTGTCAGGTTTGGTATTAGAAGCATTGAGATATCACAACTCATGCTATAGGAAGGGTCTCAGGTTTGGAATGGGAAGGGGTTGAATATCACATCTCATGCTATAGGAAGGGTCTCAGGTTTGAAATAGGAAAGAGTTGAATATCACATCTCATGCTATAGGAAGAGACTCAGGATCGGAATGGGAAGGAGTTGGATATCACATCTCATGCAACAGGAAGGGTCTCAGGTATGGAATGGGAAGGAGTTGGATATCACATCTCATGCTATAAGAAGGGTCGCAGGTTTGGAATGGGAAGGAGTTGGATATCACATCTCATATTATAGGAAGGGTCTCAGGTTTGGTATTAGAAGCATTGAGATATCACATCTCATGCTATAGGAAGGGTCTCAGGTTTTGAATTTGAAGGAATTGGATATCACATCTTATGCTATAGGAAGGGTCTCAGGTTTGGAATGGGAAGGAGTTGGATATCACATCTCATGTTAAAGGAAGGTTCTCAGGTTTGGTATTAGAAGCATTGAGATATCACATCTCATGCTATAGGAAGGGTCTCGGGATTGGAATGGGAAGGAGTTGGATATCACATCTCATGCTGTAGGAAGGGTCTCATGTTTGGAATGGGAAGGAGTTGGATATCACATCTCATGCTATAAGAAGTGTCTCAGGTTTGGAATGGGAAGGAGCTGGATATCACATCTCATATTATAGGAAGGGTCTCAGGTTTGGTATTAGAAGCATTGAGATATCACATCTCATGCTATAGGAAGGGTCTCAGGTTTTGAATTTGAAGGAATTGGATATCACATCTTATGCTATAGAAAGGGTCTCAGGTTTGGAATGGGAAGGAGTTGGATATCACATCTCATGTTAAAGGAAGGTTCTCAGGTTTGGTATTAGAAGCATTGAGATATCACATCTCATGCTATAGGAAGGGTCTCAGGATTGGAATGGGAAGGAGTTGGATATCACATCTCATGCTGTAGGAAGGGTCTCATGTTTGGAATGGGAAGGAGTTGGATATCACATCTCATACTATAAGAAGGGTCTCAGGTTTGGAATGGGAAGGAGTTGGATATCACATCTCATGCTATAGGAAGGGTCTCAGGTTTGGAATGGGAAGGAGTTGGATATCACATCTCATGTTATAGGAAGGGTCTCAGGTTTGGTATTAGAAGCATTGAGATATCACATCTCATGCTATAGGAAGGGTCTCAGGTTTGGAATGGGAAGGAATTGGATATCACATCGTATGTTATAAGAAGGGTCTCAGGTTTGGAATGGGAAGGAGTTGGATATCACATCTCATGCTATAGGAAGGGTCTCAGGTTTGGAATGGGAAGGAGTTGGATATCACATCTCATGTTATAGGAAGGGTCTCAGGTTTGGTATTAGAAGCATTGAAATATCACATCTCATGCTATAGGAAGGGTCTCAGGTTTTGAATTTGAAGGAATTGGATATCACATCTTATGCTATAGGAAGGGTCTCAGGTTTGGAATGGGAAGGAGTTGGATATCACATCTCATGTTAAAGGAAGGTTCTCAGGTTTGGTATTAGAAGCATTGAGATATCACATCTCATGCTATAGGAAGGGTCTCAGGATTGGAATGGGAAGGAGTTGGATATCACATCTCATGCTGTAGGAAGGGTCTCATGTTTGGAATGGGAAGGAGTTGGATATCACATCTCATGCTATAAGAAGGGTCTCAGGTTTGGAATGGGAAGGAGTTGGATATCACATCTCATGCTATAGGAAGGGTCTCAGGTTTGGAATGGGAAGGAGTTGGATATCACATCTCATGTTATAGGAAGGGTCTCAGGTTTGGTATTAGAAGCATTGAGATATCACATCTCATGCTGTAGGAAGGGTCTCATGTTTGGAATGGGAAGGAGTTGGATATCACATCTCATGCTATAAGAAGGGTCTCAGGTTTGGAATGGGAAGGAGTTGGATATCACATCTCATGCTATAGGAAGGGTCTCAGGTTTGGAATGGGAAGGAGTTGGATATCACATCTCATGTTATAGAAAGGGTCTCAGGTTTGGTATTAGAAGCATTGAGATATCACATCTCATGCTATAGGAAGGGTCTCAGGTTTGGAATGGGAAGGAATTGGATATCACATCGTATGCTATAGGAAGGGTCTCAGGTTTGGAATGGGAAGGGGTTGGATATCACATCTCGTGCCAAAGGAAGGGTCTCATGGTTGGAATGGGAAGGAATTGGATATCATATCTCATGCTACAGGAAGGGTCTCTGGTTTGCAATGGGAAGGAGTTGGATATCACATCTCATGCTATAGGAAGGATCTCAGGTTTGGAATTGGAAGGAGTTGGATATCACATATCATGTTATAGGAAGGGTCTCAGGTTTGGTGTTAGATGCATTGAGATATCACATCTCATGCTATAGGAAGGGTCTCAGGGTTGGAATGGGAACAAGTTGGATATCACATCTCATGCTACAAGAAGGGTCTCAGGTTTGGAATGGGATGGAGTTGGCTATCACATTTCATGCTATAGGAAGGGTCTCAGGTTTGGTATTAGAAGCATTGAGATATGACATCTCATGTTATAGAAAGGGTCTCAGCCTTGGAATGGGAAGGAGTTGGATATCACATCTCATGCTAGAGGAAGGGTCTCAGGGTTGGAATGGGAAGGAATTGGATATCATATCTCATGCTACAGGAAGGGTCTCTGGTTTGCAATGGGAAGGAGTTGGATATCACATCTCATGCTATCGGAAGGATCTCAGGTTTGGAATTGGAAGGAGTTGGATATCACATCTCATGTTATAGGAAGGGTCTCAGGTTTGGTATTAGAAGCATTGAGATATCACATCTCATGCTATAAGAAGGGTCTCAGGATTGGAATGGGAAGGAGTTGGATATCACACATCATGCTATAGGAAGAGTCTCAGGTTTGGTATTAGATGCATTGAGATATCCCATCTCATGCTATTGGAAGGGTCTCAGGGTTGGAATGGTAACGAGTTGAATATCACATCTCATGCTATAGGAAGAGACTCAGGATCGGAATGGGAAGGAGTTGAATATTGAATCTCATGCTTTAGGAAGGGTCTCAGGTTTGGAATGGGAAGGAGTTGGGTATCACATCTCATGTTATAGGAAGGGTCTCAGGTTTGGTATTAGAAGCATTGAGATATCACATCTCATGCTATAGAAAGGGTCTTAGGATTGGAATGGGAAGGAGTTGGATATCACATCTCATGCTGTAGGAAGGGTCTCCTGTCTGGAATGGGAAGGAGTTGGATATCACATCTCATGCTATAAGAAGGGTCTCAGGTTTGGAATGGGAAGGCGTTGGATATCACATCTCATGTTATAGGAAGTGTCTCAGGTTTGGGATTAGAAGCATTGAGATATCACATCTCATGCTATAGGAAGAGTCTCAGGATTGGTTTGGGAAGGGATTGGATATCACATCTCATGTTATGGGAGGAGTCTCAGGTTTGGTATTAGAAGCATTGAGATATCACATCTCATGCTATAGGAAGGGTCTCAGGATTGGAATGGAAAGGAATTGGATATCACATCTCATGCTACAGGAAGGGTCTCTGGTTTGCAATGGGAAGGAGTCAGATATCAAATCCCATGCTACAGGTAGGATCTCAGGTTTGTAATGGGAAGGAGTTGGATACCACATCTCATGCTATGGGAAGGGCCTCAGTTTTGGTATTAAAAGCACTGAGATATCACATCTCATGCTAGAGGAACGGTCTCAGGATTGGAATGGGAAGGAGTTGGATATCACATCTCATGCTATAGGAAAGGTCTCAGGTTTGGAATGGGAAGGAGTTGGATATCACATCTCATGCTATAGGAAGGGTCTCATGTTTGGAATGGGAAGGAGTTGGATATCACATCTCATGCTAGAGGAAGGGTCTCAGGATAGGAATGGGAAGGAGTTGGATATCACATCTCATGCTATAGGAAAGGTCTCAGGTTTGGAATGGGAAGGAGTTCGATATCACATCTCATGTTATAGGATGGGTCTCAGGTTTGGTATTGGAAGCATTCAGATATCACATCTCATACTATATGAAGGGTCTCAGGATTGGAATGGGAAGGAGTTGGATATCACATCTCATGCTATAGGAAGAGTCTCAGGTTTGGAATCGAAGGAGTTGGATATCACTTCTCATGCTATAGGAATGGGCTCGGGTTCGGTATTAGAACCATAGAGATATCACATCTCATGCTATAGGAAGGGTCTCAGGGTTGAAATGGAAAGGAGTTGGATATCATATCTCATGCTACAGGAAGGGTCTCTGGTTTGGTATTAGAAGCATTGAGATATCACATCTCATGCTATAGAAAGGGTCTCAGGATTGGAATGGGAAGGAGTTGGATATCACATCTCATGCTGTAGGAAGGGTCTCATGTCTGGAATGGGAAGGAGTTGGATATCACATCTCATGCTATAAGAAGGGTCTCAGGTTTGGAATGGGAAGGAGTTGGATATCACATCTCATGTTATAGGAAGTGTCTCAGGTTTGGGATTAGAAGCATTGAGATATTCACATCTCATGCTATAGGAAGGGTCTCAAGATTGGTTTGGGAAGGAATTGGATATCACATCTCATGTTATAGGAGGAGTCTCAGGTTTGGTATTAGAAGCATTGAGATATCACATCTCATGCTATAGGAAGGGTCTCAGGATTGGAATGGAAAGGAATTGGATATCACATCTCATGCTACAGGAAGGGTCTCTGGTTTGCAATGGGAAGGAGTCAGATATCAAATCCCATGCTACAGGTAGGATCTCAGGTTTGTAATGGGAAGGAGTTGGATACCACATCTCATGCTATGGGAAGGGCCTCAGTTTTGGTATTAAAAGCACTGAGATATCACATCTCATGCTAGAGGAACGGTCTCAGGATTGGAATGGGAAGGAGTTGGATATCACATCTCATGCTATAGGAAAGGTCTCAGGTTTGGAATGGGAAGGAGTTGGATATCACATCTCATGCTATAGGATGGGTCTCATGTTTGGAATGGGAAGGAGTTGGATATCACATCTCATGCTAGAGGAAGGGTCTCAGGATAGGAATGGGAAGGAGTTGGATATCACATCTCATGCTATAGGAAAGGTCTCAGGTTTGGAATGGGAAGGAGTTCGATATCACATCTCATGTTATAGGAAGGGTCTCAGGTTTGGTATTGGAAGCATTCAGATATCACATCTCATACTATATGAAGGGTCTCAGGATTGGAATGGGAAGGAGTTGGATATCACATCTCATGCTATAGGAAGAGTCTCAGGTTTGGAATCGAAGGAGTTGGATATCACTTCTCATGCTATAGGAATGGGCTCGGGTTCGGTATTGGAACCATTGAGATATCACATCTCATGCTATAGGAAGGGTCTCAGGGTTGAAATGGAAAGGAGTTGGATATCATATCTCATGCTACAGGAAGGGTCTCTGGTTTGGTATTAGAAGCATTGAGATATCACATCTCATGCTATAGAATGGGTCTCAGGATTGGAATGGGAAGGAGTTGGATATCACATCTCATGCTGTAGGAAGGGTCTCATGTCTGGAATGGGAAGGAGTTGGATATCACATCTCATGCTATAAGAAGGGTCTCAGGTTTGGAATGGGAAGGAGTTGGATATCACATCTCATGTTATAGGAAGGGTCTCAGGTTTGGTATTAGAAGCATTGAGATATCAAATCTCATGCTGTAGGAAGGGTCTCAGGTTTGGAATGGGAAGGAATTGGATATCACATCTCATGCTATAGGAAGGGTCTCAGGTTTGGAATGGGAAGGGGATGGATATCACATCTCGTGCTATAGGAAGGGTCTCAGGGTTGGAATGGGAAGGAATTGGATATCATATCTCATGCTACAGGAAGGGTCTCTGGTTTGCAATGGGAAGGAGTTGGATATCACATCTCATGCTATAGGAAGGATCTCAGGTTTGGAATTGGAAGGAGTTGGATATCACATCTCATGTTATAGGAAGGGTCTCAGGTTTGGTATTAGAAGCATTGAGATATCACATCTCATGCTATAGGAAGGGTCTCAGGGTTGGAATGGGAAGGAGTTGGATATCACATATGCTATAGGAAGAGTCTCAGGTTTGGTATTAGATGCATTGAGATATCACATCTCATGCTATTGGAAGGGTCTCAGGGTTGGAATGGGAACGAGTTGAATATCACATCTCATTCTATAGGAAGAGACTCAGGATCGGAATGGGAAGGAGTTGGATATTGCATCTCATGCTATAGGAAGAGTCTCAGGTTTGGAATCGAAGGAGTTGGATACCACTTCTCATGCTATAGGAAGGGCCTCGGGTTCGGTATTAGAACCATTGAGATATCACATCTCATGCTATAGGAAGGGTCTCAAGGTTGAAATGGAAAGGAGTTGGATATCATATCTCATGCTACAGGAAGGGTCTCTTGTTTGGTATCAGAAGCATTGAGATATCACATCTCATGCTATAGAAAGGGTCTCAGGATTGGAATGGGAAGGAGTTGGATATCACATCTCATGCTGAAGGAAGGGTCTCATGTCTGGAATGGGAAGGAATTGGATATCACATCTCATGCTATAAGAAGGGTCTCAGGTTTGGAATGGGAAGGAGTTGGATATCACATCTCGTGCTAGAGGAAGGGTCTCAGGGTTGGAATGGGAAGGAATTGGATATCATATCTCATGCTACAGGAAGGGTCTCTGGTTTGCAATGGGAAGGAGTTGGATATCACATCTCATGCTATCGGAAGGATCTCAGGTTTGGAATTGGAAGGAGTTGGATATCACATCTCATGTTATAGGAAGGGTCTCAGGTTTGGTATTAGAAGCATTGAGATATCACATCTCATGCTATAAGAAGGGTCTCAGGATTGGAATGGGAAGGAGTTGGATATCACACATCATGCTATAGGAAGAGTCTCAGGTTTGGTATTAGATGCATTGAGATATCCCATCTCATGCTATTGGAAGGGTCTCAGGGTTGGAATGGTAACGAGTTGAATATCACATCTCATGCTATAGGAAGAGACTCAGGATCGGAATGGGAAGGAGTTGAATATTGAATCTCATGCTTTAGGAAGGGTCTCAGGTTTGGAATGGGAAGGAGTTGGGTATCACATCTCATGTTATAGGAAGGGTCTCAGGTTTGGTATTAGAAGCATTGAGATATCACATCTCATGCTATAGAAAGGGTCTTAGGAAAGGAATGGGAAGGAGTTGGATATCACATCTCATGCTGTAGGAAGGGTCTCCTGTCTGGAATGGGAAGGAGTTGGATATCACATCTCATGCTATAAGAAGGGTCTCAGGTTTGGAATGGGAAGGAGTTGGATATCACATCTCATGTTATAGGAAGTGTCTCAGGTTTGGGATTAGAAGCATTGAGATATCACATCTCATGCTATAGGAAGAGTCTCAGGATTGGTTTGGGAAGGAATTGGATATCACATCTCATGTTATGGGAGGAGTCTCAGGTTTGGTATTAGAAGCATTGAGATATCACATCTCATGCTATAGGAAGGGTCTCAGGATTGGAATGGAAAGGAATTGGATATCACATCTCATGCTACAGGAAGGGTCTCTGGTTTGCAATGGGAAGGAGTCAGATATCAAATCCCATGCTACAGGTAGGATCTCAGGTTTGTAATGGGAAGGAGTTGGATACCACATCTCATGCTATGGGAAGGGCCTCAGTTTTGGTATTAAAAGCACTGAGATATCACATCTCATGCTAGAGGAACGGTCTCAGGATTGGAATGGGAAGGAGTTGGATATCACATCTCATGCTATAGGAAAGGTCTCAGGTTTGGAATGGGAAGGAGTTGGATATCACATCTCATGCTATAGGAAGGGTCTCATGTTTGGAATGGGAAGGAGTTGGATATCACATCTCATGCTAGAGGAAGGGTCTCAGGATAGGAATGGGAAGGAGTTGGATATCACATCTCATGCTATAGGAAAGGTCTCAGGTTTGGAATGGGAAGGAGTTCGATATCACATCTCATGTTATAGGATGGGTCTCAGGTTTGGTATTGGAAGCATTCAGATATCACATCTCATACTATATGAAGGGTCTCAGGATTGGAATGGGAAGGAGTTGGATATCACATCTCATGCTATAGGAAGAGTCTCAGGTTTGGAATCGAAGGAGTTGGATATCACTTCTCATGCTATAGGAATGGGCTCGGGTTCGGTATTAGAACCATAGAGATATCACATCTCATGCTATAGGAAGGGTCTCAGGGTTGAAATGGAAAGGAGTTGGATATCATATCTCATGCTACAGGAAGGGTCTCTGGTTTGGTATTAGAAGCATTGAGATATCACATCTCATGCTATAGAAAGGGTCTCAGGATTGGAATGGGAAGGAGTTGGATATCACATCTCATGCTGTAGGAAGGGTCTCATGTCTGGAATGGGAAGGAGTTGGATATCACATCTCATGCTATAAGAAGGGTCTCAGGTTTGGAATGGGAAGGAGTTGGATATCACATCTCATGTTATAGGAAGTGTCTCAGGTTTGGGATTAGAAGCATTGAGATATTCACATCTCATGCTATAGGAAGGGTCTCAAGATTGGTTTGGGAAGGAATTGGATATCACATCTCATGTTATAGGAGGAGTCTCAGGTTTGGTATTAGAAGCATTGAGATATCACATCTCATGCTATAGGAAGGGTCTCAGGATTGGAATGGAAAGGAATTGGATATCACATCTCATGCTACAGGAAGGGTCTCTGGTTTGCAATGGGAAGGAGTCAGATATCAAATCCCATGCTACAGGTAGGATCTCAGGTTTGTAATGGGAAGGAGTTGGATACCACATCTCATGCTATGGGAAGGGCCTCAGTTTTGGTATTAAAAGCACTGAGATATCACATCTCATGCTAGAGGAACGGTCTCAGGATTGGAATGGGAAGGAGTTGGATATCACATCTCATGCTATAGGAAAGGTCTCAGGTTTGGAATGGGAAGGAGTTGGATATCACATCTCATGCTATAGGATGGGTCTCATGTTTGGAATGGGAAGGAGTTGGATATCACATCTCATGCTAGAGGAAGGGTCTCAGGATAGGAATGGGAAGGAGTTGGATATCACATCTCATGCTATAGGAAAGGTCTCAGGTTTGGAATGGGAAGGAGTTCGATATCACATCTCATGTTATAGGAAGGGTCTCAGGTTTGGTATTGGAAGCATTCAGATATCACATCTCATACTATATGAAGGGTCTCAGGATTGGAATGGGAAGGAGTTGGATATCACATCTCATGCTATAGGAAGAGTCTCAGGTTTGGAATCGAAGGAGTTGGATATCACTTCTCATGCTATAGGAATGGGCTCGGGTTCGGTATTGGAACCATTGAGATATCACATCTCATGCTATAGGAAGGGTCTCAGGGTTGAAATGGAAAGGAGTTGGATATCATATCTCATGCTACAGGAAGGGTCTCTGGTTTGGTATTAGAAGCATTGAGATATCACATCTCATGCTATAGAATGGGTCTCAGGATTGGAATGGGAAGGAGTTGGATATCACATCTCATGCTGTAGGAAGGGTCTCATGTCTGGAATGGGAAGGAGTTGGATATCACATCTCATGCTATAAGAAGGGTCTCAGGTTTGGAATGGGAAGGAGTTGGATATCACATCTCATGTTATAGGAAGGGTCTCAGGTTTGGTATTAGAAGCATTGAGATATCAAATCTCATGCTGTAGGAAGGGTCTCAGGTTTGGAATGGGAAGGAATTGGATATCACATCTCATGCTATAGGAAGGGTCTCAGGTTTGGAATGGGAAGGGGATGGATATCACATCTCGTGCTATAGGAAGGGTCTCAGGGTTGGAATGGGAAGGAATTGGATATCATATCTCATGCTACAGGAAGGGTCTCTGGTTTGCAATGGGAAGGAGTTGGATATCACATCTCATGCTATAGGAAGGATCTCAGGTTTGGAATTGGAAGGAGTTGGATATCACATCTCATGTTATAGGAAGGGTCTCAGGTTTGGTATTAGAAGCATTGAGATATCACATCTCATGCTATAGGAAGGGTCTCAGGGTTGGAATGGGAAGGAGTTGGATATCACATATGCTATAGGAAGAGTCTCAGGTTTGGTATTAGATGCATTGAGATATCACATCTCATGCTATTGGAAGGGTCTCAGGGTTGGAATGGGAACGAGTTGAATATCACATCTCATTCTATAGGAAGAGACTCAGGATCGGAATGGGAAGGAGTTGGATATTGCATCTCATGCTATAGGAAGAGTCTCAGGTTTGGAATCGAAGGAGTTGGATATCACTTCTCATGCTATAGGAAGGGCCTCGGGTTCGGTATTAGAACCATTGAGATATCACATCTCATGCTATAGGAAGGGTCTCAAGGTTGAAATGGAAAAGAGTTGGATATCATATCTCATGCTACAGGAAGGGTCTCTTGTTTGGTATCAGAAGCATTGAGATATCACATCTCATGCTATAGAAAGGGTCTCAGGATTGGAATGGGAAGGAGTTGGATATCACATCTCATGCTGAAGGAAGGGTCTCATGTCTGGAATGGGAAGGAATTGGATATCACATCTCATGCTATAAGAAGGGTCTCAGGTTTGGAATGGGAAGGAGTTGGATATCATATCTCATGTTATAGGAAGGGTCTCAAGTTTGGTATTAGAAGCATTGAGATATCAAATCTAATGCTGTAGGAAGGGTCTCAGGTTTGGAATGAGAAGGAATTGGATATCACATCTCATGCTATAGGAAGGGTCTCAGGTTTGGAATGGGAAGGGGTTGGATATCACATCTCGTGCTATAGGAAGGGTCTCAGGGTTGGAATGGGAAGGAATTGGATATCATATCTAATGCTACAGGAAGGGTCTCTGGTTTGCAATGGGAAGGAATTGGATATCACATCTCATGCTATAGGAAGGATCTCAGGTTTGGAATTGGAAGGAGTTGGATGTCACATCTCATGTTATAGGAAGGGTCTCAGGTTTGGTATTAGAAGCATTGAGATATCACATCTCATGCTATAGGAAGGGTCTCAGGATTGGAATGGGAAGGAGTTGGATATCACATATCATGCTATAAGAAGAGTCTCAGGTTTGGTATTATGTGAATTGAGATATCACATCTCATGCTATTGGAAGGGTCTCAGGGTTGGAATGGGAACGAGTTGAACATCACATCTCATGCTATAGGAAGATACTGAGGATTGGAATGGGAAGGAGTTGGATATTGCATCTCATGCTTTAGGAAGGGTCTCAGGTTTGGAATGGGAAGGAGTTGGGTATCACATCTCATGTTATAGGGAGGGTATCAGGTTTGGTATTAGAAGCATTGAGATATCACATCTCATGCTATAGAAAGGGTCTCAGGATTGGAATGGGAAGGAATTGGATATCACATCTCATGCTGTAGGAAGGGTCTCATGTCTGGAATGGGAAGGAGTTGGATATCATATCTCATGCTATAAGAAGGGTCTCAGGGGGGCGTGGCCAGCGCTGATGGCGTAAAGACGTGTCTGTGCGGAGCTCCCGTCTCGATCCTGGCCTAGATCCTTAATTTGATCAATATTTTTGACCTGAACAGTAGCCATAATCATATTCCGGTGAGGGAAGCGATTCCGGCCCTACTTGGCGCAGGAACGAGGAGAAACGGAGCCGGCGTCCCTGAAAATGCAGCATCTGAACTGGTGCCCCCGGGTGAAACAAGATGGCGGGCGGCACCGAGGTTTGACGGAAGAATAGATTAAGTCGGCAGCGAGGCAGCCGGGAGACGGTCCATCGGGCGCTGCCTCCTTTATCGTGTGCTGAGACGAAGGAGTCCCTGTATGCAGAGCGGAAGGACCCCAGTGGAACACCAAGCGCAAGACCGGCCACCCTTGGACCCCCCTCCCCCCCAGGAGACGGCCCACTGCTGGGAGCCCCCGATCGTACAGGAGAACCCCCGCACTACCCAGGGGCGCGAACGGAGCTGCATCCGAGGCTCCGGGACCGCTGCAGAGGAGACACAGAGTGTGAGCGGGCTGCTGCCATTAGGAGGGAAACCCGTCGGCGATCCGCCAGCCGCGGGTGCTGTAGTGCTCTGTGAGCCGGAGCGGCAGAAGCGCGAGTGGACCCCTGTCGCGGTAGATACAGCGAACTGCACGGGGCCCTCCTCCCTCCCCGAATAGGCAACCGAGCGGCTGATGAGTGAGCAGTCTGAGCGCGGATGAGCCGGTAAGCTTGCGGACCCTAACCCAACATTTGGGAGCCGGGACTCACCTGTGCCGTAAACAGCAGGGTCCAGCAGGGTTGCGAGACAGAGGCCCAGTGTGCTGGAAGATCGTAGGGCAGTCCATTGCGCTACTGGGAGAATATCTGCGCAGGAGCGCATACTTAACTGCACCCCCCTGTGTTCTCCGGTGTCACCACTGAGTATCACTGAATAGCGCTGGCCCGTGAGGCTCACATTGTAATACACTGTCCAGGGGCTCTTACCTGCTGTCATAACGCTAGGAGGGACTAATGTCTACTTCACGAAACAAAAACAGGGGTGCAACAATTATGGACTCGTTCACAGGGGCTAAACCCAAACAGCTCATCCAATATGAGATCCCCACACAGACGGAACCCCCTGCAACTGTTGAAGACCCCAGCAACGCCCAAGTGCTGCAGGCTATTGCTGCACTCCAAACGTGCATGGAGACCAAGATAGATGAACTTAAGGTGGACATGCAGCTCATCCGTCAAGATGCCCGCAACCTAGCGGAAAGAATAAGCACGGTGGAAATAAATCTGCAGGATACCACAGACACTGCCAAGGACTTAAAGCACAAAGTTATCGCACTTGAGAAACAGGTGGCTCATCTCGAGGCGAGATCAGAGGAAGCAGAGGGAAGGGCCCGCCGCAGTAACATTCGAGTCCTTGGCGTTCCGGAGGGGATGGAGGGTACTGACCCTACGGAATTTATTGAGTCCCTATTAATGCAAGAGGTTGGAGCTGGCAAGCTCACACAGGGATTCTCCGTCGAGAGAGCCCACCGCTCCCTACAAAAACGACCCCCACCGGGATCACACCCACGCCCGATGATTGCCAAGATTTTAAACTTTCGCGATAGAGAGACGATCCTCCAATTCTCGAGGGACGGAGGCGAGATTAGACGCAATGGCTCCAAGATCGTTATCTACCCTGATTATACCCCGCAAGTGCAGCGCGCCAGGAACTCATTCATACCTGTTAAAGCTCAACTGCGGAAGCTTGATCTTAAATACATGCTCCTGTACCCCTCGCGCCTCAAGATACTATACAAAGGCAAAGCTGTCTTCATGGAGACTCCGGCAGCAGCCACTATGTGGATGGAGCACAATCATTTGGCTGAGGGAGAGGATCACGCCTTGACGCCCAATGGCTGAATACAAATAGATCTCTTTGCTGTAATGATCAGTTAGTTCTTTCAAGGATGGGAGCTCTATGGACTACCCACAGGCATTGTCACAACCCACCCCACCCCAATCATGGCTGGCCTACGGCCATCACCACATCCGCACCTCACGACCCGGATCGGCCAATGGGAAGCGGAAGCCCCCGAGCGTTGTCCTCCCAGAACAGCTGCTGGGGGCAACATACAGTTATCTTTCTTGTTCAATCCACCTGTTCGAGTGGAAGTTAAATTTTTTCATAAGTCTCCGTTTGATACATCAACACAACAATCAAGGTCAGCAGGAAGATTGCAATGCGTAATGTTGACGACCGACCCAGGGGGCAATTGTTCAGCACACAAAGCTGGCTTGAAGACGATTGAGACTGCCATGAGTTCAGCACTCCAACTCCTTTGCCACCACCATGTCTACACGCCTTAAAATCGCCACTTGGAACGTGAGGGGTTTGGGTACCTACTTACGCCGCAACAGAGTTAAATCCTATCTACACAGGAAGAAGATAGGGCTGGCCCTGCTACAAGAAACCCACTTAACCAAGGAATCCACCGCGACGCTCCAATCATACTGGGGTGGACAGGGGTTCGGGTCCACGTATTCTAAATTCGCTAGAGGGGTGTTCACTTGGATCAGCCCTCACATCCCCTTCCAGCTTACCAAAGCTGAATTGGACCCGGAAGGAAGGTATGTGATACTCTGGGGCCACATCGAACAAACAGAGATATGTATTGTCAATTCATACCTTCCCAACAATAATATACCTGCGCACTTCGCTATGTTGTATACAAAGATTGCACTTTATAGAGATGCATTCTTTATCTGGGGAGGCGACTTTAATTCCGTCAGTGACTCTGTGCTTGACAGATCTGCTCCTCCCTTGGGGGGCCCGTCGACTGCTACCACTGCTATGAATGCCATGATACACCGCCTAGACCTGGTAGACATCTGGCGGGAGCAACACCCAGGGGACCGTGGCTATTCCTTCTACTCCTCGCCACATAATCTTCACACTAGAATTGACTACCTCTTTACCGGCAGAGAAAGCTTTCCCCAAATTGACTCTTCCAATTACTTGGGCCGCACCATCTCTGATCACTCTCCCCTGGTAATTGAATGGAACATCACTGGACCCAGACCTCCTATACCTACATGGAGGATGCCCACTGAGGCACTTAAGGATTCAGAGTTCAGGGAAGATCTCAGAGAATCCCTAGAGAACTACATTCGAGAGAATAAAGACAGTGTTGACCACCTAAGCACAGTCTGGGATGCTCTCAAGGTGGTTGTACGGGGAGAGGTCATAGCAAAGGCTGGAGGAATGAGGAAACACCTAAGAACTGAACTTGAATTACTAGAAACTGAAATAGAACAGCTAGAATCCAACACCCGGGGCCCCCAACCGCAGGAAGACAGGCTTGCCCGTACCAGGGCCACCTGCAAGGAAGCTTGGGACAGACTGGCCAAATTCGATTATATCACCAGAACCAATAAAGCACACGCCCACGCTGATAAACCTGGTAGACTGCTCGCCTGGCTGTGTAGGAAAGAACACCCTAAATATTCGACTACAGCCTTAAGAGATGCTGATGGCACGTTACATCGGACCCAACATGGAATTAATGACACTTTCGGGCAGTTCTATGCCCAACTTTACTCCCACAATGACATGGTGCCCCCTGAGGAAATTTCAAACACCTTGGACGAAATTGGCCTGCCCCTACTCCCGCTGTCACATAAGGAGGCTTTGGATGCTGATATCACCATAGATGATATAACTGATGCTATCAAGTCTCTGGCCACTTGCAAGGCCCCGGGCAGTGATGGGCTACCCACCGAATTTTACAAAACCTATGAGTCGGAATTGACTCCGTTGCTGCACGAGGTGTTCCTAGAAGCCTACGAGTTGGGTATCCTGCCTGGGAGTATGCGTGAGACTTTGGTGGTTCCGATCCTCAAGCCTGGTAAATCTGCAGATGACTGTGACTCCTATCGCCCTCTTGCGATGCTCAATTATGATGTTAAAATCCTTACAACCATTCTGGCTAAGCGGCTGTCCAAGGTGATCGGAGAAGTGGTACACCCTGACCAGAATGGCTTTGTGCCGGGTCGCAACACCACTGCCAATCTTCGTAGGCTTCAACATGTATTGTCACATTCCACTCATGTAGGGGAATCTTATGCTTTGCTTTCTTTGGACGCCATCAAAGCGTTCGATTCTATTTTTTGGGAGTGGCTGATTGCGGTGCTTCGGGAGTTTGGCTTTGGAGAACGATTCATTAGATGGATCACAGTCCTCTATACTAAACCACGAGCACGAGTTAAATCTGGCCGGCTCATCTCCACGGCATGGGACGTACAAAGGGGCACAAGGCAGGGTTGCCCGCTCTCCCCTATGCTATACATACTTGGGCTTGAACCCATCGCCATTTTTTTTAGGAAACAATTTTTCGACGCTGGTATAAGGCTTGATGGGGTAGACCACATAATTTCCCTGTATGCGGATGATGTCCTCCTTTATGTGAGGGACCCACAGCTGAATGTCCCAACCATGCTGGAGGTCCTCTGCAACTTTGCCAGGGTAGCAGGCATACACTTTAGCAGATATAAATCCTGTCTGTTTCCGTTAGGTGCCCTCCAAAACACACACGTTGATGACCTGCCCTTGCTGGGAATAAGTTGGTGCCCCATCACGTTTCGCTATTTGGGCATTAATATCTATCACACGCCTGAACTTATGCATGTCAACAACACGGCAGCAGCGCTACCCCCTTTGCGCAAGTCGATTGGGTTTTGGGCTCGCCTCCCCCTATCCATGATGGGTAGGGCTTCCATCATTAAGATGATTGTTCTCCCCAGATTTCTTTATGGTTTTCAAAATATTTTTTATTATATTAGGACTCCCTTCTTTCGTCTTTTGGGGAAGATACTTAAAGACTTCTTGTGGGGAGTTGGTAGGCACAAATTCGCATTATCCACGCTGACCCTCCCTTACGAGCAGGGAGGCATTCGGCTCCCTGATCTGGAACGATACTACCTGGCTGCCCAACTAAGCTTCGTGGCTAAATGGCTAGCCGATGATGACACCCCCGAAACAATGCTTTTACAACGCCCGATTGCTCCGATCCGGCTAAATGAACTCATCTGGGCCCCTCAACGTTTTGTGGATGGGATTCCATTCTTAGCTGTCCTGGGTCGTCAGATATGGCAAAGGGTTAAAATGCTTCTTCACTTGAAACATGTATATACTCCGGACATACCGCTCCTTGCCGACCTGTGTCAGAACTCTGTAGACCTTGCCTCCATTAGATACTGGGAAAGGCTAGGAGTGTACACTTGGGGGGATCTATATAATGAGGGCTCCTTCCGGGATTTCTCCTCCTTGCAATCTGACGATGGCGTGCCAGCTGGCCAATTTCTTTGGTACTTAAAGATCCGTAAATTTGCTCGGACTAAATGGGACACGTGGCCAGAAGAACCTGAAACTGACCCCTTCATAACGCACCTATATAGTTTGGGAGATGGATGGAGGCCTGTGTCCCGTATATACAGTCACCTAATCGATAGGCCCAATCCCCGTAGTCGGGACCTCAAACTCAAATGGGAAGAGGACTTGGGACATGAACTGTCTGAAGCTGAATGGGGGAGAGCACTAGCGTTTCCTAACGTGGTATCTAGAAATTCTAGGTTTAAATTGATTCAGCTCAATATGTTATACCGCTCGTACCTGACACCACTTAGAATAGCCAACATATATGAGCTACCCCAACATAACTGCCCTTGGTGTGGTAGAGATGAAGCAAATCTTATGCATATGTTCTGGGGATGCGTCCAGGCCCGACAACTCTGGGCGAGAGAAGAACTCCTCTGTAGCGAGGCAGACATGACCAGATACGAGTGGACCCCGAAAGAGTGCCTTCTTGGAACGTATCCCAGACTGGGCAAGTTCAAACACTCAGTTAAGCTTATGGACCTGGTATGCATTCTGGTCAAAAGGACCATTGCTATGGCTTGGAAGCGCCCTGGGGGCCCACGATACCAAGTATGGCGTAACGAATTGGAACGCTGGATAGGGGCAGAAACCTCAGCTTGGGAGGATGGTGTTGCCACATCCCCTGAAGACACGAGCTTAGCACTTGAAGCCTGGAAAACTCTCACCTGGGCCTTACTTAACCCCCCCAATGACGATAAACCCCCTTGAGAAACTCGCCCCTATTGATACATGTTATCTGCCACAGAATACTTACGCAGTCCCTAACCTGAACTTATTTGTTTCCTGACCTCCCTACGTTGCGTTCATTATTGAACATCCGGAGACTTGTTAATATTGTTTATGTTTTGTTGTTTTTGCTTAATCGTTAATTTCTAAATGGCTTATTTCGATTATTCCTGGTTTATACCACTGTGATCGCTCGAGGCTACAATGCAACTGTTTATTATATAAATGTGAAAATAAATAAATAAAGAAGGGTCTCAGGTTTGGAATGGGAAGGAATTGGATATCACATCTCATGTTATAGGAGGAGTCTCAGGTTTGGTATTAGAAGCATTCAGATATCACATCTCATGCTATAGGAAGGGTCTCAGGATTGGAATGGAAAGGAATTGGATATCACATCTCATGCTACAGGAAGGGTCTCTGGTTTGCAATGGGAAGGAGTCAGATATCAAATCGCATGCTACAGGTAGGATCTCAGGTTTGTAATGGGAAGGAGTTGGATACCACATCTCATGCTATGGGGAGGGCCTCAGTTTTGGTATTAAAAGCACTGAGATATCACATCTCATGCTAGAGGAAGGGTCTCAGGATTGGAATGGGAAGGAGTTGGATATCAAATCTCATGCTATAGGAAAGGTCTCAGGTTTGGAATGGGAAGGAGTTCGATATCACATCTCATGCTATAGGAAGGGTCTCATGTTTGGAATGGGAAGGAGTTGGATATCACATCTCATGCTAGAGGAAGGGTCTCAGGATTGGAATGGGAAGGAGTTGGATATCACATCTCATGCTATAGGAAAGGTCTCAGGTTTGGAATGAGAAGGATTTCGATATCACATCTCATGTTATAGGAAGGGTCTCAGGTTTGGTATTAGAAGCATTCAGATATCACATCTCATGCTATAGGAAGGGTCTCAGGATTGGAATGGGAAGGAGTTGGCTATCACATCTCATGCTATAGGAAAGGTCTCAGGTTTGGAATGAGAAGGATGTCGATATCACATCTCATGTTATAGGAAGGGGCTCGGGTTCGGTATTAGAACCATTGAGATATCACATCTCATGCTATAGGAAGGGTCTCAGGGTTGAAATGGAAAGGAGTTGGATATCATATCTCATGCTGTAGGAAGGGTCTCATGTCTGGAATGGGAAGGAGTTGGATATCACATCTCATGCTATAAGAAGGGTCTCAAGTTTGGAATGGGAAGGAGTTGGATATTACATCTCATGCTATAGGAAGGGTCTCAGGTTTGGAATGGGAAGGAGTTGGATATAACATCTCATTTTATAGGAAGGGTCTCAGGTTTGGTATTAGAGGCATTGAGATATCACATCACATGCTATAGGAAGGGTCTCAGGTTTGGAATGGGAAGGAATTGGATATCACATCTCATGCTATAGGAAGGGTCTCAGGTTTGGAATGGGAAGGGGTTGGATATCACATCTCGTGCTATATGAAGGGTCTCAGGGTTGGAATGGGAAGGAGTTGGATATCATATTTCATGCTACAGGAAGGGTCTCTGGTTTGCAATGCGAAGAAGTTGGATATCACATCTCATGCTATAGGAAGGGTCTCAGGTTTGGAATTAGAAGCATTGAGATATCACATCTCATGTTATAGGAAGGGTCTCAGGATTGGAATGGGAAGGAGTTGGATACCACATCTCATGCTATAGGAAGAGCCTCATGTTTGGAATGGGAAGGAGTTGGAAATCACATCTCATGCTATAGGAAGGGTCTTAGGTTTGGTATTAGATGCATTAAGATATCACATCTCATGCTACTGGTAGGATCTCAGGTTTGTAATGGGAAGGAGTTGAATACCACATCTGATGCTATAGGAAGGGTCTCAGGTTTGGAATGGGAAGGAGTTAGATATCACATCTCATGTTAAAGGAAGGGTGTCAGGTTTGGTATTAGAAGCATTGAGATATCACAACTCATGCTATAGGAAGGGTCTCAGGTTTTGAATGGGAAGGGGTTGAATATCACATCTCATGCTATAGGAAGGGTCTCAGGTTTGAAATAGGAAAGAGTTGAATATCACATCTCATGCTATAGGAAGAGACTCAGGATCGGAATGGGAAGGAGTTGGATATCACATCTCATGCAACAGGAAGGGTCTCAGGTATGGAATGGGAAGGAGTTGGATATCACATCTCATGTTAAAGGAAGGGTGTCAGGTTTGGTATTAGAAGCATTGAGATATCACATCTCATGCTATAGGAAGGGTCTCAGGATTGGAATGGGAAGGAGTTGGATATCACATCTCATGCTGTAGGAAGGGTCTCATGTTTGGAATGGGAAGGAGTTGGACATCACATCTCATGCTATAAGAAGGGTCTCAGGTTTGGAATGGGAAGGAGTTGGATATCACATCTCATATTATAGGAAGGGTCTCAGGTTTGGTATTAGAAGCATTGAGATATCACATCTCATGCTATAGGAAGGGTCTCAGGTTTTGAATTTGAAGGAATTGGATATCACATCTTATGCTATAGGAAGGGTCTCAGGTTTGGAATGGGAAGGAGTTGGATATCACATCTCATGTTAAAGGAAGGTTCTCAGGTTTGGTATTAGAAGCATTGAGATATCACATCTCATGCTATAGGAAGGGTCTCAGGATTGGAATGGGAAGGAGTTGGATATCACATCTCATGCTGTAGGAAGGTCTCATGTTTGGAATGGGAAGGAGTTGGATATCACATCTCATGCTATAAGAAGGGTCTCAGGTTTGGAATGGGAAGGAGTTGGATATCACATCTCATGCTATAGGAAGGGTCTCAGGTTTGGTATTAGAAGCATTGAGATATCAAATCTCATGCTGTAGGAAGGGTCTCAGGTTTGGAATGGGAAGGAGTTGGATATCACATCTCATGTTAAAGGAAGGTTCTCAGGTTTGGTATTAGAAGCATTGAGATATCACATCTCATGCTATAGGAAGGGTCTCAGGATTGGAATGGGAAGGAGTTGGATATCACATCTCATGCTGTAGGAAGGGTCTCATGTTTGGAATGGGAAGGAGTTGGATATCACATCTCATGCTATAAGAAGGGTCTCAGGATTGGAATGGGAAGGAGTTGGATATCACATCTCATGCTATGGGAAGAGTCTCAGGTTTGGAATCGAAGGAGTTGGATATCACTTCTCATGCTATAGGAAGGGGCTTGGGTTCGGTATTAGAACGATTGAGATATCACATCTCATGCTATAGGAAGGGTCTCAGGGTTGAAATGGAAAGGAGTTGGATATCATATCTCATGCTGTAGGAAGGGTCCCATGTCTGGAATGGGAAGGAGTTGGATATCACATCTCATGCTATAAGAAGGGTCTCAAGTTTGGAATGGGAAGGAGTTGGATATTACATCTCATGCTATAGGAAGGGTCTCAGGTTTGGAATGGGAAGGAGTTGGATATAACATCTCATTTTATAGGAAGGGTCTCAGGTTTGGTATTAGAGGCATTGAGATATCACATCACATGCTATAGGAAGGGTCTCAGGTTTGGAATGGGAAGGAATTGGATATCACATCTCATGCTATAGGAAGGGTCTCAGGTTTGGAATGGGAAGGGGTTGGATATCACATCTCGTGCTATATGAAGGGTCTCAGGGTTGGAATGGGAAGGAGTTGGATATCATATTTCATGCTACAGGAAGGGTCTCTGGTTTGCAATGGGAAGAAGTTGGATATCACATCTCATGCTATAGGAAGGGTCTCAGGTTTGGAATTAGAAGCATTGAGATATCACATCTCATGTTATAGGAAGGGTCTCAGGATTGGAATGGGAAGGAGTTGGATACCACATCTCATGCTATAGGAAGAGCCTCATGTTTGGAATGGGAAGGAGTTGGATATCACATCTCATGCTATAGGAAGGGTCTTAGGTTTGGTATTAGATGCATTAAGATATCACATCTCATGCTACTGGTAGGATCTCAGGTTTGTAATGGGAAGGAGTTGAATACCACATCTGATGCTATAGGAAGGGTCTCAGGTTTGGAATGGGAAGGAGTTGGATATCACATCTCATGTTAAAGGAAGGGTGTCAGGTTTGGTATTAGAAGCATTGAGATATCACAACTCATGCTATAGGAAGGGTCTCAGGTTTGGAATGGGAAGGGGTTGAATATCACATCTCATGCTATAGGAAGGGTCTCAGGTTTGAAATAGGAAAGAGTTGAATATCACATCTCATGCTATAGGAAGAGACTCAGGATCGGAATGGGAAGGAGTTGGATATCACATCTCATGCAACAGGAAGGGTCTCAGGTATGGAATGGGAAGGAGTTGGATATCACATCTCATGTTAAAGGAAGGATGTCAGGTTTGGTATTAGAAGCATTGAGATATCACATCTCATGCTATAGGAAGGGTCTCAGGATTGGAATGGGAAGGAGTTGGATATCACATCTCATGCTGTAGGAAGGGTCTCATGTTTGGAATGGGAAGGAGTTGGATATCACATCTCATGCTATAAGAAGGGTCTCAGGTTTGGAATGGGAAGGAGTTGGATATCACATCTCATATTATAGGAAGGGTCTCAGGTTTGGTATTAGAAGCTTTGAGATATCACATCTCATTCTATAGGAAGGGTCTCAGGTTTTGAATTTTAAGGAATTGGATATCACATCTTATGCTATAGGAAGGGTCTCAGGTTTGGAATGGGAAGGAGTTGGATATCACATCTCATGTTAAAGGAAGGTTCTCAGGTTTGGTATTAGAAGCATTGAGATATCACATCTCATGCTATAGGAAGGGTCTCAGGATTGGAATGGGAAGGAGTTGGATATCACATCTCATGCTGTAGGAAGGGTCTCATGTTTGGAATGGGAAGGAGTTGGATATCACATCTCATGCTATAAGAAGGGTCTCAGGTTTGGAATGGGAAGGAGTTGGATATCACATCTCATGCTATAGGAAGGGTCTCAGGTTTGGTATTAGAAGCATTGAGATATCAAATCTCATGCTGTAGGAAGGGTCTCAGGTTTGGAATGGGAAGGAATTGGATATCACATCTCATGCTATAGGAAGGGTCTCAGGTTTGGAATGGGAAGGGGATGGATATCACATCTCGTGCTATAGGAAGGGTCTCAGGGTTGAATGGGAAGGAATTGGATATCATATCTCATGCTACAGGAAGGGTCTTTGGTTTGCAATGGGAAGGAGTTGGATATCACATCTCATGCTATAGGAAGGATCTCAGGTTTGGAATTGGAAGGAGTTGGATATCACATCTCATGTTATAGGAAGGGTCTCAGGTTTGGTATTAGAAGCATTGAGATATCACATCTCATGCTATAGGAAGGGTCTCAGGGTTGGAATGGGAAGGAGTTGGATATCACATATGCTATAGGAAGAGTCTCAGGTTTGGTATTAGATGCATTGAGATATCACATCTCATGCTATTGGAAGGGTCTCAGGGTTGGAATGGGAACGAGTTGAATATCACATCTCATTCTATAGGAAGAGACTCAGGATCGGAATGGGAAGGAGTTGGATATTGCATCTCATGCTATAGGAAGAGTCTCAGGTTTGGAATCGAAGGAGTTGGATATCACTTCTCATGCTATAGGAAGCGGCTCGGGTTCGGTATTAGAACCATTGAGATATCACATCTCATGCTATAGGAAGGGTCTCAAGGTTGAAATGGAAAGGAGTTGGATATCATATCTCATGCTACAGGAAGGGTCTCTTGTTTGGTATCAGAAGCATTGAGATATCACATCTCATGCTATAGAAAGGGTCTCAGGATTGGAATGGGAAGGAGTTGGATATCACATCTCATGCTGAAGGAAGGGTCTCATGTCTGGAATGGGAAGGAATTGGATATCACATCTCATGCTATAAGAAGGGTCTCAGGTTTGGAATGGGAAGGAGTTGGATATCATATCTCATGTTATAGGAAGGGTCTCAGGTTTGGTATTAGAAGCATTGAGATATCAAATCTAATGCTGTAGGAAGGGTCTCAGGTTTGGAATGAGAAGGAATTGGATATCACATCTCATGCTACAGGAAGGGTCTCAGGATTGGAATGGGAAGGAGTTGGATATCACATATCATGCTATAGGAAGAGTCTCAGGTTTGGTATTATGTGAATTGAGATATCACATCTCATGCTATTGGAAGGGTCTCAGGGTTGGAATGGGAACGAGTTGAACATCACATCTCATGCTATAGGAAGATACTGAGGATTGGAATGGGAAGGAGTTGGATATTGCATCTCATGCTTTAGGAAGGGTCTCAGGTTTGGAATGGGAAGGAGTTGGGTATCACATCTCATGTTATAGGGAGGGTATCAGGTTTGGTATTAGAAGCATTGAGATATCACATCTCATGCTATAGAAAGGGTCTCAGGATTGGAATGGGAAGGAATTGGATATCACATCTCATGCTGTAGGAAGGGTCTCATGTCTGGAATGGGAAGGAGTTGGATATCACATCTCATGCTAAAAGAAGGGTCTCAGGGGGGCGTGGCCAGCGCTGATGGCGTAAAGACGTGTCTGTGCGGAGCTCCCGTCTCGATCCTGGCCTAGATCCTTAATTTGATCAATATTTTTGACCTGAACAGTAGCCATAATCATATTCCGGTGAGGGAAGCGATTCCGGCCCTACTTGGCGCAGGAACGAGGAGAAACGGAGCCGGCGTCCCTGAAAACGCAGCATCTGAACTGGTGCCCCCGGGTGAAACAAGATGGCGGGCGGCACCGAGGTTTGACGGAAGAATAGATTAAGTCGGCAGCAAGGCAGCCGGGAGACGGTCCATCGGGCGCTGCCTCCTTTATCGTGTGCTGAGACGAAGGAGTCCCTGTATGCAGAGCGGAAGGACCCCAGTGGAACACCAAGCGCAAGACCGGCCACCCTTGGACCCCCCTTCCCCCCAGGAGACGGCCCACTGCTGGGAGCCCCCGATCGTACAGGAGAACCCCCGCACTACCCAGGGGCGCGAACGGAGCTGCATCCGAGGCTCCGGGACCGCTGCAGAGGAGACACAGAGTGTGAGCGGGCTGCTGCCATTAGGATGGAAACCCGTCGGCGATCCGCCAGCCGCGGGTGCTGTAGTGCTCTGTGAGCCGGAGCGGCAGAAGCGCGAGTGTACCCCTGTCGCGGTAGATACAGCGAACTGCACGGGGCCCTCCTCCCTCCCCGAATAGGCAACCGAGCGGCTGATGAGTGAGCAGTCTGAGCGCGGATGAGCCGGTAAGCTTGCGGACCCTAACCCAACATTTGGGAGCCGGGACTCACCTGTGCCGTAAACAGCAGGGTCCAGCAGGGTTGCGAGACAGAGGCCCAGTGTGCTGGAAGATCGTAGGGCACTCCATTGCGCTACTGGGAGAATATCTGCACAGGAGCGCATACTTAACTGCACCCCCCTGTGTTCTCCGGTGTCACCACTGAGTATCACTGAATAGCGCTGGCCCGTGAGGCTCACATTGTAATACACTGTCCAGGGGCTCTTACCTGCTGTCATAACGCTAGGAGGGACTAATTTCTACTTCACGAAACAAAAACAGGGGTGCAACAATTATGGACTCGTTCACAGGGGCTAAACCCAAACAGCTCATCCAATATGAGATCCCCACACAGACGGAACCCCCTGCAACTGTTGAAGACCCCAGCAACGCCCAAGTGCTGCAGGCTATTGCTGCACTCCAAACGTGCATGGAGACCAAGATAGATGAACTTAAGGTGGACATGCAGCTCATCCGTCAAGATGCCCGCAACCTAGCGGAAAGAATAAGCACGGTGGAAATAAATCTGCAGGATACCACAGACACTGCCAAGGACTTAAAGCACAAAGTTATCGCACTTGAGAAACAGGTGGCTCATCTCGAGGCGAGATCAGAGGAAGCAGAGGGAAGGGCCCGCCGCAGTAACATTCGAGTCCTTGGCGTTCCGGAGGGGATGGAGGGTACTGACCCTACGGAATTTATTGAGTCCCTATTAATGCAAGAGGTTGGAGCTGGCAAGCTCACACAGGGATTCTCCGTCGAGAGAGCCCACCGCTCCCTACAAAAACGACCCCCACCGGGATCACACCCACGCCCGATGATTGCCAAGATTTTAAACTTTCGCGATAGAGAGACGATCCTCCAATTCTCGAGGGACGGAGGCGAGATTAGACGCAATGGCTCCAAGATCGTTATCTACCCTGATTATACCCCGCAAGTGCAGCGCGCCAGGAACTCATTCATACCTGTTAAAGCTCAACTGCGGAAGCTTGATCTTAAATACATGCTCCTGTACCCCTCGCGCCTCAAGATACTATACAAAGGCAAAGCTGTCTTCATGGAGACTCCGGCAGCAGCCACTATGTGGATGGAGCACAATCATTTGGCTGAGGGAGAGGATCACGCCTTGACGCCCAATGGCTGAATACAAATAGATCTCTTTGCTGTAATGATCAGTTAGTTCTTTCAAGGATGGGAGCTCTATGGACTACCCACAGACATTGTCACAACCCACCCCACCCCAATCATGGCTGGCCTACGGCCATCACCACATCCGCACCTCACGACCCGGATCGGCCAATGGGAAGCGGAAGCCCCCGAGCGTTGTCCTCCCAGAACAGCTGCTGGGGGCAACATACAGTTATCTTTCTTGTTCAATCCACCTGTTCGAGTGGAAGTTAAATTTGTTCATAAGTCTCCGTTTGATACATCAACACAACAATCAAGGTCAGCAGGAAGATTGCAATGCGTATTGTTGACGACCGACCCAGGGGGCAATTGTTCAGCACACAAAGCTGGCTTGAAGACGATTGAGACTGCCATGAGTTCAGCACTCCAACTCCTTTGCCACCACCATGTCTACACGCCTTAAAATCGCCACTTGGAACGTGAGGGGTTTGGGTACCTACTTACGCCGCAACAGAGTTAAATCCTATCTACACAGGAAGAAGATAGGGCTGGCTGTTAGGAAAGATTTCGTAATTGTAGGGAATTTTCCTTCCATGTGGCAACCCCTAAACTTTTTGCTATTGTTTTTAACCTTGTTCTTGACTTTGCCAGAGAAGTACAGCCTTCTGCCGCACTTCTCTGGGCTTTCGCTCCTTTCTTACGGGGAAACTGACATGCCCTTAAGACAGTCAGTACCGGGGAACGTGGTTTCCCGTAGTTTCTTTTATCATGTTGCGGCTTTAGTGCAACATGACACAAGAGGGCACTGTAAGCTAAGTTACAGCTCTCTTGGGTCTCTAGCCTTCTACAGGCCCTAGATACTCTTTTAGGATGGTATTTGATCGGTGCAAGTCATTCAGGGACTGGAATGGTGGCAGCGATCGTTTTGTTTATTTTGAGCTCCTTTTGGCGTTCTGAGCACGTTTTTGCACTGAACCCAAAATGGTGGCCTGGCTCCCAAAATGGCCAGGCCGCGAGGCTCCTTTGTCCTGTCCACTGTCCGTCTTGCTCCCTTCACCTTCCCCAGGTCCGGCGACCCGGGGCCTTCCTTATTTGGGCATGTACTTTCCCGCGAAACGCAGTTGCTTTCGCGGGCTTCTACATGTCGTTTGTGTGCCTCCAGGGTGTGGGCTGGGATGTCTGGTCCCAATACACATCCTGGGTGCCAGAGAGTCTAGGGTGGTGTGAATGCCTGGGACCACCGTGGTCCGTGATTGGTCCACGTATGGTATGTGTGTTGATGAGCGGATCTCCCATTGGCTCCCCTCCGTTTTGGCGCGAAGGGAACCGTGGATAAGAGGGGGCTGGAAACACCACTACCATGTCGATCTCCTGAGTTCTCCCGAACGAAGGAATACAGGAGCCAAGTATCCTGCAACTACGAGGCTGGACCGAGGAATCGCTGGTGACCCGCTGAAGGAATCCTCCTTTGCACTGCTGTCGTCCGGAGAGCCCCTGTCCTCCTTTGATCGAACCAGAAGGCCTGTACTGGTGCTTCGACCTTTGGAATAGCAGGAACAGCTATTCCCGGCATCTTCAACCATCTCCTGCCAAGTAAGCCTTCGGAAGCGTCTCTGGGCCATCCAGTTGACTGACCAGCTTACAAAGGAGTTTGGCTCTGCAACCGCCGCCAGGTTGTGTTGTATTGCGAGTCCTTGTCCCTCTCTCACGCTTCGTGCACTTGGCGTTCCCAGGTCTGAAGGGAGGAGGGTTCATTTGGCTCGAATACACACGGCCGCTCCGTTGTCCTGTGCGGCAACAAAACTGTGCCGGTTTCGTCGATTGGGACGTCTTTTTGCTCTACACGACTACAAAGCGTTCCCTGCTCTTCTGAACCTGCCAGCTGCTGAAACTATCGTGGAGAAGCCTGGGTCTGCTTGCTTCGGGGACCGGTGAGTAGTATATCTAGGATCTGGTCGCCCTCCTGCAGTATCCCATTGCTTTTCCCTGCTGTGTAAAAACAGCACCCTTTTGCCGCGCTCGCGCTCTGCTTCTGCCCGCTGTGGAGGCTGCGCTTGAGTTGCGGAACCTGTTCTTCTTCTGCTGTGCACTAACGTGAACCGCCTGACTTCCTCTGAAGAGCTTCCCCTTGTGCCCGTCGTCACCGGTGTGGCAGGTACTTTGAGCACAAGGCTCCACTCTTCGCAGGGCTCCGACTTCCATCTAGTTAGGTGCCTATGAAGGCGAACTGAGTCGAAAGCATTATCGCACTGCCTGTTTTCCTTCCCTGGCAGGTGGACTACATATTTCGTGCTTTAAACGCTTGCGACTGTGTATTTGTATATATATTGTGTTGATATGGTATGTGTTGGTTTAATATTGTGATATTGTGATTTTCTCGCTACGGTCATTATTTTAAAGGCCTTAAAATAAATGTGTATCTATTTTTGATATAACAACTGTTTGGAGTAGTTTGTTAGCGCTCTTGCTTTGTGTGCTCATTGCGGGCCTTCAGTCACCCTCACCCCTCTTGAGACCTAGTCTTGACCGCCGCGATCGCTACCTTGATTGGTCTGGCTTGTCCAGAGGTTACCCTGTTCCAAGTAATTAGGTTGGCCTTCTGAACTTCTGCGCCACCAGGACAGAGTTCAGAAATCCGTCTTAACAAATTGGTGTACAGCGGTGGGATATGACTGAAGGTATCCAGTGTTGCGCTCGAACTAAGGCATTTCAGGTTATTCCAACCAGTACACGTAGTGAATTGTTGTAGTATAACTTTAAAAAGGCCATAGTCCTATCAAACAGTATGGAAACAAATACCTTGTTAACTTTAAATGCTTCCAAATCAGAAACGCTGAAAAAGATGTGTGCGGAGAGAGGTGTTTCCTCTCAGGGCACAAAATTGGAAATGATCCAGAGAATCGTGGCGTGGCAAGAAGCGCAGCTTGACGCTATAACTTCTGAGGACAGTGCAGAAGGTGGTGGGGCTGCTCTCACTCGTAGAACCGACGGTTCTGCCGCTGCACTGATCCATCGCGACCACGAGGACAGGGAGGACGAGCTGTCTAATGTTTCCTCTGCCAGTGTTGATGGGGAGGCTATGCTTGAATTCAAGAAGCAAGAGCTGCGGTTTAGGCAGCAGGAGCTTGAATTCAGCATAGCCAAACTAAAAATCGAACAAGCAGAAAAACAGAAAGACAGGGATCACCAGTTGGAACTGGCCAAGCTTCAGGTTGCAAATGGATCCAAGGGTCCTAGACATGGGTCTGGGGCTTCCTCTCATCCACGGTTTCCGAAAGATCTGCTCAGTGTGTATGAAGAAAGGAATGACATTATGGACTGGCTGAATGCGTTTGAGTATGCATGCGAGGTCCAGGAAGTTGACAATGCTGATAAGATTGCGTGGTTGCTCAGTAGACTGCCCCATTCTGGCTGCAGTGCCATTATGGAAATGTCGAAGGCTGAGCGGGCTGATTTCGCAATGTTAAAGCAAACTCTCATTTTAAAGTTTGGGAAGACTCCGGCCCAATATTTAAAGCGTTTTCGAGAGTATAAGAAAAAGGAAGGTGGTACTTGGGTATCTTATGTCGCTGAATCTTTGAAAAACTTAACTGGCTGGGTTGAAGGTTATAAGGTTTCTACCTTCGAAGGCATGATAAATCTTGTCATGCTGGAACATATTTTTGCTTCTTCTTCCCCGGAGCTTAAGCAGCATTTGGCCGATTCGAAGGAGATAGATCCTAAGAAGCTGGCCATTGCAGCAGACTTATGGGTGTCACATCGAGTGTCCCATAAGGACAAAACTCATCCTGGTAAGCAGGAGGAAGGGAAAAAGTCCAAAGATATGGAGGGTGGGGAATCTGCTAAATCTTCTTCCCATAAGGGCCACAAAAAGAAAAACAAGGGTAAGACACAAGAGAACTCACAGGGTAGTGGAGGTCAGCCTCCAAAACAGAACTCTGGTTACAATAAGCCTCCCTACGTAAACAGACCCACTGGGGCTTGTTTTTCTTGTGGAGCAACTGACCATGTGAAGGGGGATCCCCGTTGTAAGGTTAGACCTTTGGGGGTCCACTCCGCTAATCTGGCCTTCTCCTCCTACGAGGAAGAAGAGATTACAGGAGCATCCTTCTCCTCAGACTCATTTCCCAGCGGAATAGAGGCTGAGGTAGTTTTAGTGTCCCTGGGTTCCTGGGAGCCTAAAGTCGCAGAGGCGTATGCTAGGATTCCGGATAATACCAAGCACTACTTTAAAGACAGTGTGCTGATCAATGGAGTGGATACTCCAGCTCTTAGGGATAGTGGGTGCAGTCGAACTGTAGTGGATTCTACCTTGGTAGACTCAGAGGAAGTTGCCAGAGCTACTCTGATGCCCACTAAGTTGGCTGACGGCCCCCTCCGTATGTTTCCCGTGATCCCTGTTAATCTAACTTTAAATGGTACAGCAGTCAGGATTCCAGTGAGCATTCAGAGAAACGTCCCGGGAAAGGTCTTATTAGGTAATGATCTCAGAGCTTTAGGGCTCGTAGGAGACACTGCCGAACGACCCTACACACGGTCTCAAGCACGGGCAGCATTGGCCAAGCCCAATACGCCGCCCCAGCCGAAGGGGCAACCCAAGGCGAAAGGAGTCTACAAGTCAAGACGGGGGAAAGAGAATATTCCCCCGAGCTCGCCTACCACTGCGGTGGAGGAAGTTGGTCAATCGCCCGAGCCTGACGAGGAGGTGGCGATGCCTGAAGTATTCGACCCCAACGATCATCCTGAACTAAAATACTTGTTAGTTGAAGGAGGTCCTGATAGGGACGAATTCAGTAAAGGCCAACGTGAGTGCCCATCTCTGGAAGGCCTAAGGAGACAGGCCTGCTCCCAGCTTGAGGGTGAACCTCCTGGGAAGCATAGGATTTATTGGGAAGGTGGACTCCTGTATAGTGAGCCCACAGAGTCTACAGAAGGAGACCATAGGAGGTTGGTGGTTCCCCTTGCTGTTAGGCCCTTCCTCCTGCAGTTGGCGCATGAAGTTCCCCTTGCTGGTCACCTTGGTATGAAGAGGACCAAGCAAAGGTTATCCATGCACTTCTACTGGCCCAAGATGGGGGTGCAAGTAGAAAGTCACTGCAGGAGTTGTGCCTCCTGCCAGTTGTCTGGTAAGGTTGGCGCGACAATCCAAGCTCCGTTGGTACCGCTCCCAGTTGTGGGGGTACCATTTGAAAGGGTAGGGATCGACATCGTTGGTCCCCTTGACCCGCAAACATCCTCGGGCAATAGGTTTATCCTGGTGCTGGTCGACCATGTGTTAAGACGGATTTCTGAACTCTGTCCTGGTGGCGCAGAAGTTCAGAAGGCCAACCTAATTACTTGGAACAGGGTAACCTCTGGACAAGCCAGACCAATCAAGGTAGCGATCGCGGCGGTCAAGACTAGGTCTCAAGAGGGGTGAGGGTGACTGAAAGCCCACAGTGAGCACACAAAGCAAGAGCGCTTACAAACTACTCCAAACAGTTGTTTATATCAAAAATAGATACACATTTATTATAAGGCCTTGAAACTAATAACCACAGTAAAAGCAGCAATATACAACGATATTAAACCAACACATACACTATCCACCCAATATATATACAGAATACACAGTTTCACAGCATTAGCAGCACGAAATATGTTATCCACCTGCAGGGGAAGGAAAACAGGCAGTGCGAACCAATGCGTGTGATATGTCCGCCTTCTGAGGCCCCTAACTAGATGGTAGTCCAATCCCTACGAAGAGTGGAGCCTAGCGCTCAAAAGTACCTGCACACGCCGGTGCCAATGGGCAGAAGGTGAAGCTCTTCGGAGGACGTTGGACAGCTCTGTAGGGCGCCCTAATGAAGGAGAACACGGTCCGCGACTCTAGCGCAGCCTCCACTGTGAGGCAGAAGCAGGGCGCGAGTACGGACAAGGGGTGCTGTATTTACAGCGGAGAAAAGCAAGGGGCACTGCAGGAGGGCGACCAGATCCTAGCTAATCTACTCACCGGTCCCCGAAGCAAGCAGGCCCGAGCTTCTCCTCGATAGATGCAGCTTCTGGCAGGTTCTGAAGAGCAGGGAACGTCTCGTCGTCGTGCAGAGTAAAAAGACGTCCCGATCGAAGAAACAAGCACAGTTTTGTCGCCACGGCAGGGCAACGGAACGGCCGGGTGTATTCAAGCCAAACGAGCACCGTTCACCTCTAGCTTAGGGTTGCTAAGCAAACGAAGCGTGTGAGCGTGCCCCGGACTCAGAATACCACCCAACCTGTCGGCGATTACAGAGCAGGGCTCCTTAGTAAGCTGGTCAGTCAACTGGATGGCCCAGAGACACTTCCGAAGGCTTACGGCAGGAGTTGATGAAGGTGCCGGGAATAGCTGGTCCTGCTATTCCAATAGGTCGAAGCGCCAGTACAGGCCTTCTGGTTCGATCTTAGGTGGAAAGGGCTTCACCGGACGACAGCAATGAGGAGCAGAAGTTCTTCAGGGGGTCACCAGCGATTCCTCGGTCCAGCCTCGTGTTCGCAGGATACTTGGCTCCTGTATCCCTGGGTTCGTAAGAACTCAGGAGATCGACATGGTAGTGGTGTTTCCAGCTCCCTCTTATCCACGGTTCCCTTCGCGCCAAAACGGAGGGGAGCCAATGGGAGATCCGCTCCTCAACACACATACCATACGTGGACCAATCACGGACCACAGTGGTCCCAGGCATTCACACCACCCTAGACTCTCTGGCACCCAGGATGTGTATTGGGACCAGACAGCCCAGCCCACATCCTGGGGGCACTCAAACGACATGTAGAAGCCCGCGAAAGCAACCGTGTTTCGCGGGAAACTACATGCCCAAATAAGGAAGGCCCCGGGTCGCCTGACCCGGGGGAAGGTAAAGGGGGCAAGACGGACAGTGGACGAGACAAAGGAGCCTCGTGGTCCGGCCATTTTGGGTAGCCGGGCCACCCTTTTGTGTTCGCGGCAAAAAGGTGCTCAGAACGGCAAAAGGAGCTCAAAATAAACCAAATGATCGCTGCCACCAGCCCAGTCCCTGAATGACTTGCACCGATCCAAAAACCATCCTACAAGAGTGTCTAGGGTCTGTAGAAGGCTAGAGACCCAAGAGAGCTGTAACTTAGCTTACAGTGCCCTCTTGTGTCGTGTTGCACTAAAATGGCGACACGATAAAAGAAACTACGGGAAACAGCGTTCCCCGGTACTGACTGTCTTAAGGGCATGTCAGTTTCCCCGTAAGAAAGGAGCGAAAGCCCAGAGGAGTACGGCAGAAGGCTGCACTTCTCTGGCAAAGTCAAGAAAACAGGTTGAAAACAATAGCAAAAAGTTTAGGGGTTGCCACATGGAAGGAAAGTTCCCTACAATAACGAAATCTTTCCTAACACTCGCCCCTCCCAGACTATGGACAGGGGGAACTAATCCACCCCTGGATGAGTCTCTTGTTCAGGTCGGTAAAACATTCTGGACAACCCATCAGCATTGCTATGTTGGACACCTGGTCTATGCTCAATAGTGAAGTCGAAGCCTTGAAGACTTATGGACCACCTAAGCAACTTTGGATTCTCCCCCTTCATGTTCATTAGCCACTTTAACGGCTTATGGTCAGTCTGCACAGTGAAGTGGGTCCCATAGAGGTAGGGCCTCAGCTTCCTTAGGGCCCACACAACAGAGAAACATTCTTTCTCTACCGTGGACCATCTGAGCTCTCTGTCCTTAAGCTGGCGACTAATAAAACCGATAGGGTGTTCCTTACCCTTCTCATCTACTTGTGATAGTACAGCTCCTATCCCAGTGTCAGAGGCATCCGTCTGCACGATAAAAGGTCTTTGATAATCAGGGGCCCTGAGCACAGGGGCCTGGCACAAGGAGTCTTTCAAGCCATTGAAGGCCTTCTCACACTCGTCAGTCCAAGTTACCTTCTTGGGTTTCTTCGGAGTTGTGAGGGCAGTCAGAGGAGCAGCTATGGTGCCATAGTCTGCCATAAAATTGCGGTAATAACCCGTGAGTCCTAAGAAGGCTCTCACTTGGGTTTGTGTAGTGGGGGTAGGCCAGTCTTGTACTGCTTGTACTTTACTGAGTAGAGGCTGTCTCCTCCCTCCACCTACTTCATGTCCAAGGTAAACCACTGAGCCTTGTCCATTTTGGTGAGGGGCCACTGGGACACCCTCAAAAGAGCTAACTGAAGGACTGCTTGGGAACAGGTCGGGGAGAGGTTCAGACTCCTCTCCCACAACGTCTGAAGCCAGTAGCAGTGCTGCGATTTCGACGCTTGGGCCGAAAGCCTTCAGCCTATTCACGTGAAACACTTTTAGAGCCTGTCCAGGCCTTCCAAGGTCCACTGAATAGCTAACCTCACCCAGGGGCTCCACCACTGGGCAAGGGCCTGACCATTTGTCCTGTAAAGCTCGAGGCCTTATGAGATTCATGATCAGGACTTGCTGACCAAGTGTAAAGTTGATGAGGGAAGCTTTCTGGTCGTACCAATGTTTCACCAGCGCTTGCCCTGCCTTCAATTTATCACTGGCCAAGCCCATCAGAAGTACCATCCGTTTTCTGAGCCCTAGCACATAATCAACTACATTGGTAGTAACAGGGGGAGTGGGCATCTCCCATCCCTCCTTGACAATGGCTAAGGGTCCCCGTACGGGATGACCGAACAGAAGTTCGAAGGGGCTGAAGCCAACACCCTCCTGTGGTACCTCTCGGTAGGCAAACAGTAAGCATGAAACAAGAAGATCCCATTTTCTTCTCTGAGGCTCCTCCAGAGCCCCAATCATGCTCATTAACGTCCTGTTGAGACGCCCCCCCAGACCATTGGTCTGGGGGCGGTATGCAGAAGAGAACCTGTAGGTGTCCCCACATTCTTTCCACATAGCCTGTCTATACTTCGACATAAAGTTGCTGCCATGATCCGACACAACTTCTTTAGGGAAGCCAACCCTAGTAAACATGCCGAGTAAAGCTTCTGCAACTGGCTTGGCAGTTACAGTTGTAAATGGGACGGCCTCAGGATACCTGGTGGCATGGTCGACCAGCACCAGGATAAACCTATTGCCTGAGGATGTTTGCGGGTCAAGGGGACCAACCATGTCGATCCCTACCCTTTCAAATGGTACCCCCACAATTGGGAGCGGTACCAACGGAGCTTGGACTGTCGCGCCAACCTTACCAGGCAACTGGCAGGCGGCACAACTCCTGCAGTGACTTTCTACTTGCTCCCCCATCTTGGGCCAGTAGAAGTGCATGGATAACCTTTGCTTGGTCCTCCTCATACCAAGGTGACCAGCAAGGTGAACGACATGCGCCAACTGCAGGAGGAAGGGCCTAACAGCAAGGGAAACCACCAACCTCCTATGGTCTCCTTCTGTAGACTCTGTGGGCTCACTATACAGGAGTCCACCTTCCTGGTAAATCCTTTGCAACCCAGGAGGTTCACCCTCAAGCTGGGAGCAGGCCTGTCTCCTTAGGCCTTCCAGAGATGGGCACTCACGTTGGCCCTTACTGAAGTCGTCCCTATCAGGACCTCCTTCAACTAACAAGTCTTTTAGTTCAGGATGGTCGTTGGGGTCGAACACTTCAGGCATCGCCACCTCCTCGTCAGGCTCGGGCGATTGACCAACTCCCTCCACCGCAGTGGTAGGCGAGCTCGGGGGAATATTCTCTTTCCCCCGTCGGGACTTGTTGACTCCTTTCGCCTTGGGTTTCCCCTTCGGCTGGGGCGGCGTATTGGTCTTGGCCAATGCTGCCCGTGCTTGAGACCGTGTGTAGGGTCTTTCGGCAGTGTCTCCTACGAGCCCTAGAGCTCTGAGATCATTGCCCAACAAGACCTTTCCCGGGACGTTTCTCTGAATGCTCACTGGAATCCTAACTGCTGTACCATTTAAAGTTAGATTAACAGGGATCACGGGAAACATACGGAGGGGGCCGTCAGCCAACTTAGTGGGCATCAGAGGAGCTCTGGCAACTTCCTCTGAGTCTACCAAGGTAGAATCCACTACAGTTCGACTGCACCCACTATCCCTAAGAGCTGGAGTATCCACTCCATTGATCAGCACACTGTCTTTAAAGTAGTGCTTGGTATTATCCGGAATCCTAGCATACGCCTCTGCGACTTTAGGCTCCCAGGAACCCAGGGACACTAAAACTACCTCAGCCTCTATTCCGCTGGGAAATGAGTCTGAGGAGAAGGATGCTCCTGTAATCTCTTCTTCCTCGTAGGAGGAGAAGGCCAGATTAGCGGAGTGGACCCCCAAAGGTCTAACCTTACAACGGGGATCCCCCTTCACATGGTCAGTTGCTCCACAAGAAAAACAAGCCCCATTGGGTCTGTTTACGTAGGGAGGCTTATTATAACCAGAGTTCTGTTTCGGAGGCGAACCTCCGCTACCCTGTGAGTTCTCGTATGGCTTACCCTTATTTTTCTTTTTGTGGCCCTTTTGGGAAGAAGATTTAGCAGATTCCCCACCCACCACATCCTTGTACTTTTTCCCTTCCTCCTGCTTATCAGGATGAGTTTTGTCCTTATGGGACACTCGATGTGACACCCATAAGTCTGCTGCAATGGCCAGCTTCTTAGGATCTATCTCCTTCGAATCGGCCAAATGCTGCTTAAGCTCCGGGGAAGAAGAAGCAAAAATGTGTTCCAGCATGACCAGATTGATCATGCCTTCGAAGGTAGAAACCTTATAACCTTCAACCCAGCCAGTCAAGTTTTTCAGGGACTCAGCTACATACGACACCCAAGTACCACCTTCCTTTTTCTTATATTCTCTAAACCTTTTCAAATATTGGGTCGGAGTCTTCCCAAACTTTAAAATTAGAGTCTGCTTCAACATTGCAAAATCAGCGCGCTCAGCCTTCGACATTTCCATAATGGCACTGCAACCAGAATGGGGCAGTCTGCTGAGTAACCATGCAATCTTATCCGCATTATCAACCTCTTGAACCTCGCATGCATACTCAAACGCATTTAACCAGTCCATAATGTCATTTCGTTCCTCATACACACTGAGCAGATCTTTTGGAAACCGTGGATGAGAGGAAGCCCCAGAACCATGTCCAGGACCCTTGGACCCATTTGCGAACTGAAGCTTGGCCAGTTCCAACTGGTGATCCCTGTCTTTTTGTTTTTCTGCCTGGTCGATTTTCAGTTTGGCTATGCTGAATTCAAGCTCCTGCTGCCTAAACCGCAGCTCTTGCTTCTTGAATTCAAGCATAGCCTCCCCATCAACACTGGCAGAGGAAACGTTAGACATTACATCCTCCCTGTCCTCGTGGTCGTGATGGATCAGTGCAGCGGCAGAACCGTCGGTTCTGCCAGTGAGAGCAGCCCCACCACCTTCTGCACTGTCCTCGGAAGTTATAGCGTCAAGCTGCGCTTCTTGCCACGCCACGATTCTCTGGATCATTTCCAATTTAGTGCCTTGAGAGGAAACCCCTCTCTCCGCACACATCTTCTTCAATGTTTCAGATTTCGAAGCATTTAAGGTTAATAAAGTATTCGTTTCCATACTGTTGATAGGACTATGGCCTTTTTAACGTTATATTCAATACTTTACTGCGTGTCCTGGTTGGAATAACCTGAAAACGCCTTAGCTCGTGCGCAACACTGAATACCTTCAGTCGTATCCCACCGCTGTACACCAATTTGTTAAGACGGATTTCTGAACTCTGTCCTGGTGGCGCAGAAGTTCAGAAGGCCAACCTAATTACTTGGAACAGGGTAACCTCTGGACAAGCCAGACCAATCAAGGTAGCGATCGCGGCGGTCAAGACTAGGTCTCAAGAGGGGTGAGGGTGACTGAAAGCCCACAGTGAGCACACAAAGCAAGAGCGCTTACAAACTACTCCAAACAGTTGTTTATATCAAAGATAGATACACATTTATTATAAGGCCTTGAAACTAATAACCACAGTAAAAGCAGCAATATACAACGATATTAAACCAACACATACACTATCCACCCAATATATATACAGAATACACAGTTTCACAGCATTAGCAGCACGAAATATGTTATCCACCTGCAGGGGAAGGAAAACAGGCAGTGCGAACCAATGCGTGTGATATGTCCGCCTTCTGAGGCCCCTAACTAGATGGTAGTCCAATCCCTACGAAGAGTGGAGCCTAGCGCTCAAAAGTACCTGCACACGCCGGTGCCAATGGGCAGAAGGTGAAGCTCTTCGGAGGACGTTGGACAGCTCTGTAGGGCGCCCTAATGAAGGAGAACACGGTCCGCGACTCTAGCGCAGCCTCCACTGTGAGGCAGAAGCAGGGCGCGAGTACGGACAAGGGGTGCTGTATTTACAGCGGAGAAAAGCAAGGGGCACTGCAGGAGGGCGACCAGATCCTAGCTAATCTACTCACCGGTCCCCGAAGCAAGCAGGCCCGAGCTTCTCCTCGATAGATGCAGCTTCTGGCAGGTTCTGAAGAGCAGGGAACGTCTCGTCGTCGTGCAGAGTAAAAAGACGTCCCGATCGAAGAAACAAGCACAGTTTTGTCGCCACGGCAGGGCAACGGAACGGCCGGGTGTATTCAAGCCAAACGAGCACCGTTCACCTCTAGCTTAGGGTTGCTAAGCAAACGAAGCGTGTGAGCGTGCCCCGGACTCAGAATACCACCCAACCTGTCGGCGATTACAGAGCAGGGCTCCTTAGTAAGCTGGTCAGTCAACTGGATGGCCCAGAGACACTTCCGAAGGCTTACGGCAGGAGTTGATGAAGGTGCCGGGAATAGCTGGTCCTGCTATTCCAATAGGTCGAAGCGCCAGTACAGGCCTTCTGGTTCGATCTTAGGTGGAAAGGGCTTCACCGGACGACAGCAATGAGGAGCAGAAGTTCTTCAGGGGGTCACCAGCGATTCCTCGGTCCAGCCTCGTGTTCGCAGGATACTTGGCTCCTGTATCCCTGGGTTCGTAAGAACTCAGGAGATCGACATGGTAGTGGTGTTTCCAGCTCCCTCTTATCCACGGTTCCCTTCGCGCCAAAACGGAGGGGAGCCAATGGGAGATCCGCTCCTCAACACACATACCATACGTGGACCAATCACGGACCACAGTGGTCCCAGGCATTCACACCACCCTAGACTCTCTGGCACCCAGGATGTGTATTGGGACCAGACAGCCCAGCCCACATCCTGGGGGCACTCAAACGACATGTAGAAGCCCGCGAAAGCAACCGTGTTTCGCGGGAAACTACATGCCCAAATAAGGAAGGCCCCGGGTCGCCTGACCCGGGGGAAGGTAAAGGGGGCAAGACGGACAGTGGACGAGACAAAGGAGCCTCGTGGTCCGGCCATTTTGGGTAGCCGGGCCACCCTTTTGTGTTCGCGGCAAAAAGGTGCTCAGAACGGCAAAAGGAGCTCAAAATAAACCAAATGATCGCTGCCACCAGCCCAGTCCCTGAATGACTTGCACCGATCCAAAAACCATCCTACAAGAGTGTCTAGGGTCTGTAGAAGGCTAGAGACCCAAGAGAGCTGTAACTTAGCTTACAGTGCCCTCTTGTGTCGTGTTGCACTAAAATGGCGACACGATAAAAGAAACTACGGGAAACAGCGTTCCCCGGTACTGACTGTCTTAAGGGCATGTCAGTTTCCCCGTAAGAAAGGAGCGAAAGCCCAGAGGAGTACGGCAGAAGGCTGCACTTCTCTGGCAAAGTCAAGAAAACAGGTTGAAAACAATAGCAAAAAGTTTAGGGGTTGCCACATGGAAGGAAAGTTCCCTACAATAACGAAATCTTTCCTAACACCATGCAACCAGGTATCCTGAGGCCATCCCATTGAAAACTGTAACTGCCAAGTCAGTTGCAAAAGCTTTACTCGGCATATTTACTAGGGTTGGCTTCCCTAAAGAAGTTGTGTCAGATCGTGGCAGCAACTTTATGTCGAAGTATATGCAGGCTATGTGGAAAGAATGTGGGGTCACCTACAAGTTCTCTTCTGCATACCACCCCCAGACCAATGGTCTGGTGGAACGTTTCAACAGAACGTTAAAGAGCATGATTGGGGCTCTGGAGGAGCCTCAGAGAAGAAAATGGGATCTTCTGTTACCATGCTTACTGTTTGCCTACCGAGAGGTACCACGGGAGGGTGTTGGCTTCAGCCCCTTCGAACTTCTGTTCGGTCATCCCGTACGGGGACCCTTAGCCATCGTCAAAGAGGGATGGGAGATGCCCACTCCCCCTGTTACTACCAATGTAGTTGATTATGTGCTAGGGCTCAGAAAACGGATGGTACTTCTGATGGGCTTGGCTAGTGATAAATTGAAGGCAGGGCAAGCGCTGGTGAAACATTGGTACGACCAGAAAGCTTCCCTCATCAACTTTACACCTGGTCAGCAAGTCCTGATCATGAATCCAATAAGGCCTCGAGCTTTACAGGACAAATGGTCAGGCCCTTACACAGTGGTGGAGCCCCTGGGTGAGGTGAACTATTTAGTGGACCTTGGAAGGCCTGGACAGGCTCCAAAAGTGTTCCACGTGAATAGGCTGAAGGCTTTCGTCCCAAGAGTCGAAATCGCAGCACTGCTACTGGCTTCAGATGTTGAGGAAGAGGAGTCAGAACCTCTCCCCGACCTGTTCCAAAGCGGTCCTTCAGATAGCTCCGTTGAGGGTGTCCGAGTGGCCCCTCACCTGACTTCTGATCAGCAGGCTGAGGTGAAAAGTTTGCTTAGGCAGTTTTCCCCCCTGTTTTCACAGTCCCCTGGTTTGACACCTTGGTGCAAACATAACATTGACACAGGAGACAGTGTACCTACCAAAAGTAGGGGATACAGGATGTCAGATAAAGTACGGTCTTATATTAAAACCGAGGTCAACAAGATGTTAGACCTTGGGGTGATTGAACCCTCTAGTAGTCCATGGTCCAGTCCTGTGGTTTTGGTTCCAAAAGCAGGCACTTCTGAATTGAGGTTCTGCGTGGATTACAGGGCTCTGAATGCTGTCACCAAGACAGATGCACACCCCTTGCCTCGAACAGATGAGCTGGTGGATACTTTGGGTGCCTCCAAGTACCTCAGCACGTTTGACCTCACTGCTGGCTATTGGCAAATAGCTTTAGCAGAACATGCCAAGGAGAAGACAGCATTTTCTACTCCAGACGGCCTTTACCAATTCCGGGTAATGCCGTTCGGGTTGAAGAATGCACCTGCCACTTTCCAGAGGCTTGTGAATCATGTGTTGAATGGGTTGGACGAATTCTGTCTTGCATATCTGGACGATATAGCAGTTTTCAGTGCCACCTGGGAAGACCATGTGAAACACCTCAGGATTGTGCTCCAGGCTCTTCAGAAAGCCCACTTGACCATAAAGGCTAGTAAATGCCAGATTGGACAAGGCTCAGTGGTTTACCTTGGACATGAAGTAGGTGGAGGGAGGATACAGCCTCTACCCAGTAAAGTACAAGCAGTACAAGACTGGCCTACCCCCACTACGCAAACCCAAGTGAGAGCCTTTTTAGGACTCACGGGGTATTACCGCAATTTTGTGGCAGACTATGGTACCATAGCTGCTCCTCTGACTGCCCTCACAACTCCGAAGAAACCCAAGAAGGTAACTTGGACCGACGAGTGTGAGAAGGCCTTCAATGGCTTAAAAGACTCCTTGTGCCAGGCCCCTGTGCTCAGGGCCCCTGATTATCAAAGACCTTTTATCGTGCAGACGGATGCCTCTGACACTGGGATAGGAGCTGTACTATCACAAGTAGATGAGAAGGGTAAGGAACACCCTATCGGTTTTATTAGTCGCCAGCTTAAGGACAGAGAGCTCAGATGGTCCACGGTAGAGAAAGAATGTTTCTCTGTTGTGTGGGCCCTAAGGAAGCTGAGGCCCTACCTCTATGGGACCCACTTCACTGTGCAGACTGACCATAAGCCGTTAAAGTGGCTAATGAACATGAAGGGGGAGAATCCAAAGTTGCTTAGGTGGTCCATAAGTCTTTAAGGCTTCGACTTCACTATTGAGCATAGACCAGGTGTCCAACATAGCAATGCTGATGGGTTGTCCAGAATGTTTAACCGACCTGAACAAGAGACTCATCCAGGGGTGGATTAGTTCCCCCTGTCCATAGTCTGGGAGGGGCGAGTGTTAGGAAAGATTTCGTAATTGTAGGGAATTTTCCTTCCATGTGGCAACCCCTAAACTTTTTGCTATTGTTTTTAACCTTGTTCTTGACTTTGCCAGAGAAGTACAGCCTTCTGCCGCACTTCTCTGGGCTTTCGCTCCTTTCTTACGGGGAAACTGACATGCCCTTAAGACAGTCAGTACCGGGGAACGTGGTTTCCCGTAGTTTCTTTTATCATGTTGCGGCTTTAGTGCAACATGACACAAGAGGGCACTGTAAGCTAAGTTACAGCTCTCTTGGGTCTCTAGCCTTCTACAGGCCCTAGATACTCTTTTAGGATGGTATTTGATCGGTGCAAGTCATTCAGGGACTGGAATGGTGGCAGCGATCGTTTTGTTTATTTTGAGCTCCTTTTGGCGTTCTGAGCACGTTTTTGCACTGAACCCAAAATGGTGGCCTGGCTCCCAAAATGTCCAGGCCATGAGGCTCCTTTGTCCTGTCCACTGTCCGTCTTGCTCCCTTCACCTTCCCCAGGTCCGGCGACCCGGGGCCTTCCTTATTTGGGCATGTACTTTCCCGCGAAACGCAGTTGCTTTCGCGGGCTTCTACATGTCGTTTGTGTGCCTCCAGGGTGTGGGCTGGGATGTCTGGTCCCAATACACATCCTGGGTGCCAGAGAGTCTAGGGTGGTGTGAATGCCTGGGACCACCGTGGTCCGTGATTGGTCCACGTATGGTATGTGTGTTGATGAGCGGATCTCCCATTGGCTCCCCTCCGTTTTGGCGCGAAGGGAACCGTGGATAAGAGGGGGCTGGAAACACCACTACCATGTCGATCTCCTGAGTTCTCCCGAACGAAGGAATACAGGAGCCAAGTATCCTGCAACTACGAGGCTGGACCGAGGAATCGCTGGTGACCCGCTGAAGGAATCCTCCTTTGCACTGCTGTCGTCCGGAGAGCCCCTGTCCTCCTTTGATCGAACCAGAAGGCCTGTACTGGTGCTTCGACCTTTGGAATAGCAGGAACAGCTATTCCCGGCATCTTCAACCATCTCCTGCCAAGTAAGCCTTCGGAAGCGTCTCTGGGCCATCCAGTTGACTGACCAGCTTACAAAGGAGTTTGGCTCTGCAACCGCCGCCAGGTTGTGTTGTATTGCGAGTCCTTGTCCCTCTCCCACGCTTCGTGCACTTGGCGTTCCCAGGTCTGAAGGGAGGAGGGTTCATTTGGCTCGAATACACACGGCCGCTCCGTTGTCCTGTGCGGCAACAAAACTGTGCCGGTTTCGTCGATTGGGACGTCTTTTTGCTCTACACGACTACAAAGCGTTCCCTGCTCTTCTGAACCTGCCAGCTGCTGAAACTATCGTGGAGAAGCCTGGGTCTGCTTGCTTCGGGGACCGGTGAGTAGTATATCTAGGATCTGGTCGCCCTCCTGCAGTATCCCATTGCTTTTCCCTGCTGTGTAAAAACAGCACCCTTTTGCCGCGCTCGCGCTCTGCTTCTGCCCGCTGTGGAGGCTGCGCTTGAGTTGCGGAACCTGTTCTTCTTCTGCTGTGCACTAACGTGAACCGCCTGACTTCCTCCGAAGAGCTTCCCCTTGTGCCCGTCGGCACCGGCGTGGCAGGTACTTTGAGCACAAGGCTCCACTCTTCGCAGGGCTCGGACTTCCATCTAGTTAGGTGCCTATGAAGGCGAACTGAGTCGAAAGCATTATCGCACTGCCTGTTTTCCTTCCCTGGCAGGTGGACTACATATTTCGTGCTTTAAACGCTTGCGACTGTGTATTTGTATATATATTGTGTTGATATGGTATGTGTTGGTTTAATATTGTGATATTGTGATTTTCTCGCTACGGTCATTATTTTAAAGGCCTTAAAATAAATGTGTATCTATTTTTGATATAACAACTGTTTGGAGTAGTTTGTTAGCGCTCTTGCTTTGTGTGCTCATTGCGGGCCTTCAGTCACCCTCACCCCTCTTGAGACCTAGTCTTGACCGCCGCGATCGCTACCTTGATTGGTCTGGCTTGTCCAGAGGTTACCCTGTTCCAAGTAATTAGGTTGGCCTTCTGAACTTCTGCGCCACCAGGACAGAGTTCAGAAATCCGTCTTAACACTGGCCCTGCTACAAGAAACCCACTTAACCAAGGAATCCACCGCGACGCTCCAATCATACTGGGGTGGACAGGGGTTCGGGTCCACGTATTCTAAATTCGCTAGAGGGGTGTTCACTTGGATCAGCCCTCACATCCCCTTCCAGCTTACCAAAGCTGAATTGGACCCGGAAGGAAGGTATGTGATACTCTGAGGCCACATCGAACAAACAGAGATATGTATTGTCAATTCATACCTTCCCAACAATAATATACCTGCGCACTTCGCTATGTTGTATACAAAGATTGCACTTTATAGAGATGCATTCTTTATCTGGGGAGGCGACTTTAATTCCGTCAGTGACTCTGTGCTTGACAGATCTGCTCCTCCCTTGGGGGGCCCGTCGACTGCTACCACTGCTATGAATGCCATGATACACCGCCTAGACCTGGTAGACATCTGGCGGGAGCAACACCCAGGGGACCGTGGCTATTCCTTCTACTCCTCGCCACATAATCTTCACACTAGAATTGACTACCTCTTTACCGGCAGAGAAAGCTTTCCCCAAATTGACTCTTCCAATTACTTGGGCCGCACCATCTCTGATCACTCTCCCCTGGTAATTGAATGGAACATCACTGGACCCAGACCTCCTATACCTACATGGAGGATGCCCACTGAGGCACTTAAGGATTCAGAGTTCAGGGAAGATCTCAGAGAATCCCTAGAGAACTACATTCGAGAGAATAAAGACAGTGTTGACCACCTAAGCACAGTCTGGGATGCTCTCAAGGTGGTTGTACGGGGAGAGGTCATAGCAAAGGCTGGAGGAATGAGGAAACACCTAAGAACTGAACTTGAATTACTAGAAACTGAAATAGAACAGCTAGAATCCAACACCCGGGGCCCCCAACCGCAGGAAGACAGGCTTGCCCGTACCAGGGCCACCTGCAAGGAAGCTTGGGACAGACTGGCCAAATTCGATTATATCACCAGAACCAATAAAGCACACGCCCACGCTGATAAACCTGGTAGACTGCTCGCCTGGCTGTGTAGGAAAGAACACCCTAAATATTCGACTACAGCCTTAAGAGATGCTGATGGCACGTTACATCGGACCCAACATGGAATTAATGACACTTTCGGGCAGTTCTATGCCCAACTTTACTCCCACAATGACATGGTGCCCCCTGAGGAAATTTCAAACACCTTGGACGAAATTGGCCTGCCCCTACTCCCGCTGTCACATAAGGAGGCTTTGGATGCTGATATCACCATAGATGATATAACTGATGCTATCAAGTCTCTGGCCACTTGCAAGGCCCCGGGCAGTGATGGGCTACCCACCCAATTTTACAAAACCTATGAGTCGGAATTGACTCCGTTGCTGCACGAGGTGTTCCTAGAAGCCTACGAGTTGGGTATCCTGCCTGGGAGTATGCGTGAGACTTTGGTGGTTCCGATCCTCAAGCCTGGTAAACCTGCAGATGACTGTGACTCCTATCGCCCTCTTGCGATGCTCAATTATGATGTTAAAATCCTTACAACCATTCTGGCTAAGCGGCTGTCCAAGGTGATCGGAGAAGTGGTACACCCTGACCAGAATGGCTTTGTGCCGGGTCGCAACACCACTGCCAATCTTCGTAGGCTTCAACATGTATTGTCACATTCCACTCATGTAGGGGAATCTTATGCTTTGCTTTCTTTGGACGCCATCAAAGCGTTCGATTCTATTTTTTGGGAGTGGCTGATTGCGGTGCTTCGGGAGTTTGGCTTTGGAGAACGATTCATTAGATGGATCACAGTCCTCTAAACTAAACCACGAGCACGAGTAAAATCTGGCCGGCTCATCTCCACGGCATGGGACGTACAAAGGGGCACAAGGCAGGGTTGCCCGCTCTCCCCTATGCTATACATACTTGGGCTTGAACCCATCGCCATTTTTTTTAGGAAACAATTTTTCGACGCTGGTATAAAGCTTGATGGGGTAGACCACATAATTTCCCTGTATGCGGATGATGTCCTCCTTTATGTGAGGGACCCACAGCTGAATGTCCCAACCATGCTGGAGGTCCTCGGCAACTTTGCCAGGGTATCAGGCATACACTTTAGCAGATATAAATCCTGTCTGTTTCCGTTAGGTGCCCTCCAAAACACACACGTTGATGACCTGCCCTTGCTGGGAATAAGTTGGTGCCCCATCACGTTTCGCTATTTGGGCATTAATATCTATCACACGCCTGAACTTATGCATGTCAACAACACGGCAGCAGCGCTACCCCCTTTGCGCAAGTCGATTGGGTTTTGGGCTCGCCTCCCCCTATCCATGATGGGTAGGGCTTCCATCATTAAGATGATTGTTCTCCCCAGATTTCTTTATGGTTTTCAAAATATTTTTTATTATATTAGGACTCCCTTCTTTCGTCTTTTGGGGAAGATACTTAAAGACTTCTTGTGGGAAGTTGGTAGGCACAAATTCGCATTATCCACGCTGACCCTCCCTTACGAGCAGGGAGGCATTCGGCTCCCTGATCTGGAACGATACTACCTGGCTGCCCAACTAAGCTTCGTGGCTAAATGGCTAGCCGATGATGACACCCCCGAAACAATGCTTTTACAACGCCCGATTGCTCCGATCCGGCTAAATGAACTCATCTGGGCCCCTCAACGTTTTGTGGATGGGATTCCATTCTTAGCTGTCCTGGGTCGTCAGATATGGCAAAGGGTTAAAATGCTTCTTCACTTGAAACATGTATATACTCCGGACATACCGCTCTTTGCCGACCTGTGTCAGAACTCTGTAGACCTTGCCTCCATTAGATACTGGGAAAGGCTAGGAGTGTACACTTGGGGGGATCTATATAATGAGGGCTCCTTCCGGGATTTCTCCTCCTTGCAATCTGACGATGGCGTGCCAGCTGGCCAATTTCTTTGGTACTTAAAGATCCATAAATTTGCTCGGACTAAATGGGACACGTGGCCAGAAGAACCTGAAACTGACCCCTTCATAACGCACCTATATAGTTTGGGAGATGGATGGAGGCCTGTGTCCCGTATATACAGTCACCTAATCGATAGGCCCAATCCCCGTAGTCGGGACCTCAAACTCAAATGGGAAGAGGACTTGGGACATGAACTGTCTGAAGCTGAATGGGGGAGAGCACTAGCGTTTCCTAACGTGGTATCTAGAAATTCTAGATTTAAATTGATTCAGCTCAATATGTTATACCGCTCGTACCTGACACCACTTAGAATAGCCAACATATATGAGCTACCCCAACATAACTGCCCTTGGTGTGGTAGAGATGAAGCAAATCTTATGCATATGTTCTGGGGATGCGTCCAGGCCCGACAACTCTGGGCGAGAGCAGAACTCCTCTGTAGCGAGGCAGACATGACCAGATACGAGTGGACCCCGAAAGAGTGCCTTCTTGGAACGTATCCCAGACTGGCCAAGTTCAAACACTCAGTTAAGCTTATGGACCTGGTATGCATTCTGGTCAAAAGGACCATTGCTATGGCTTGGAAGCGCCCTGCGGGCCCACGATACCAAGTATGGCGTAACGAATTGGAACGCTGGATAGGGGCAGAAACCTCAGCTTGGGAGGATGGTGTTGCCACATCCCCTGAAGACACGAGCTTAGCACTTGAAGCCTGGAAAACTCTCACCTGGGCCTTACTTAACCCCCCCAATGACGATAAACCCTCTTGAGAAACTCGCCCCTATTGATACATGTTATCTGCCACAGAATACTTATGCAGTCCCTAACCTGAACTTATTTGTTTCCTGACCTCCCTACGTTGCGTTCATTATTGACCATCCGGAGACTTGTTAATATTGTTTATGTTTTGTTGTTTTTGCTTAATCGTTAATTTCTAAATGGCTTATTTCGATTATTCCTGGTTTATACCACTGTGATCGCTCGAGGCTACAATGCAACTGTTTATTATATAAATGCCAATAAAGAAATTTGAAAATAAATAAATAAAGAAGGGTCTCAGGTTTGGAATGGGAAGGAATTGGATATCACATCTCATGTTATAGGAGGAGTCTCAGGTTTGGTATTAGAAGCATTCAGATATCACATCTCATGCTATAGGAAGGGTCTCAGGATTGGAATGGAAAGGAATTGGATATCACATCTCATGCTACAGGAAGGGTCTCTGGTTTGCAATGGGAAGGAGTCAGATATCAAATCGCATGCTACAGGTAGGATCTCAGGTTTGTAATGGGAAGGAGTTGGATACCACATCTCATGCTATGGGGAGGGCCTCAGTTTTGGTATTAAAAGCACTGAGATATCACATCTCATGCTAGAGGAGGGGTCTCAGGATTGGAATGGGAAGGAGTTGGATATCAAATCTCATACTATAGGAAAGGTCTCAGGTTTGGAATGGGAAGGAGTTCGATATCACATCTCATGCTATAGGAAGGGTCTCATGTTTGGAATGGGAAGGAGTTGGATATCACATCTCATGCTAGAGGAAGGGTCTCAGGATTGGAATGGGAAGGAGTTGGATATCACATCTCATGCTATAGGAAAGGTCTCAGGTTTGGAATGAGAAGGATTTCGATATCACATCTCATGTTATAGGAAGGGTCTCAGGTTTGGTATTAGAAGCATTCAGATATCACATCTCATGCTATAGGAAGGGTCTCAGGATTGGAATGGGAAGGAGTTGGATATCACATCTCATGCTATGGGAAGAGTCTCAGGTTTGGAATCGAAAGGAGTTGGATATCACTTCTCATGCTATAGGAAGGGGCTCGGGTTCGGTATTAGAACCATTGAGATATCACATCTCATGCTATAGGAAGGGTCTCAGGGTTGAAATGGAAAGGAGTTGGATATCATATCTCATGCTGTAGGAAGGGTCTCATGTCTGGAATGGGAAGGAGTTGGATATCACATCTCATGCTATAAGAAGGGTCTCAAGTTTGGAATGGGAAGGAGTTGGATATTACATCTCATGCTATAGGAAGGGTCTCCGGTTTGGAATGGAAAGGAGTTGGATATAACATCTCATTTTATAGGAAGGGTCTCAGGTTTGGTATTAGAGGCATTGAGATATCACATCACATGCTATAGGAAGGGTCTCAGGTTTGGAATGGGAAGGAATTGGATATCACATCTCATGCTATAGGAAGGGTCTCAGGTTTGGAATGGGAAGGGGTTGGATATCACATCTCGTGCTACATGAAGGGTCTCAGGGTTGGAATGGGAAGGAGTTGGATATCATATTTCATGCTACAGGAAGGGTCTCTGGTTTGCAATGGGAAGAAGTTGGATATCACATCTCATGCTATAGGAAGGGTCTCAGGTTTGGAATTAGAAGCATTGAGATATCACATCTCATGTTATAGGAAGGGTCTCAGGATTGGAATGGGAAGGAGTTGGATACCACATCTCATGCTATAGGAAGAGCCTCATGTTTGGAATGGGAAGGAGTTGGATATCACATCTCATGCTATAGGAAGGGTCTTAGGTTTGGTATTAGATGCATTAAGATATCACATCTCATGCTACTGGTAGGATCTCAGGTTTGTAATGGGAAGGAGTTGAATACCACATCTGATGCTATAGGAAGGGTCTCAGGTTTGGAATGGGAAGGAGTTGGATATCACATCTCATGTTAAAGGAAGGGTGTCAGGTTTGGTATTAGAAGCATTGAGATATCACAACTCATGCTATAGGAAGGGTCTCAGGTTTGGAATGGGAAGGAGTTGGATATCACATCTCATGTTATAGGAAGGGTCTCAGGTTTGGTATTAGAAGCATTGAGATATCACATCTCATGCTATAGGAAGGGTCTCAGGTTTGGAATGGGAAGGAATTGGATATCACATTGTATGCTATAAGAAGGGTCTCAGGTTTGGAATGGGAAGGGGTTGAATATCACATCTCATGCTATAGGAAGGGTCTCAGGTTTGAAATAGGAAAGAGTTGAATATCACATCTCATGCTATAGGAAGAGACTCAGGATCGGAATGGGAAGGAGTTGGATATCACATCTCATGCAACAGGAAGGGTCTCAGGTATGGAATGGGAAGGAGTTGGATATCACATCTCATGATAAAGGAAGGGTGTCAGGTTTGGTATTAGAAGCATTGAGATATCACATCTCATGCTATAGGAAGGGTCTCAGGATTGGAATGGGAAGGAGTTGGATATCACATCTCATGCTGTAGGAAGGGTCTCATGTTTGGAATGGGAAGGAGTTGGATATCACATCTCATGCTATAAGAAGGGTCTCAGGTTTGGAATGGGAAGGAGTTGGATATCACATCTCATATTATAGGAAGGGTCTCAGGTTTGGTATTAGAAGCATTGAGATATCACATCTCATGCTATAGGAAGGGTCTCAGGTTTTGAATTTGAAGGAATTGGATATCACATCTTATGCTATAGGAAGGGTCTCAGGTTTGGAATGGGAAGGAGTTGGATATCACATCTCATGTTAAAGGAAGGATCTCAGGTTTGGTATTAGAAGCATTGAGATATCACATCTCATGCTATAGGAAGGGTCTCAGGATTGGAATGGGAAGGAGTTGGATATCACATCTCATGCTGTAGGAAGGGTCTCATGTTTGGAATGGGAAGGAGTTGAATATCACATCTCATGCTATAAGAAGGGTCTCAGGTTTGGAATGGGAAGGAGTTGGATATCACATCTCATGCTATAGGAAGGGTCTCAGGTTTGGAATGGGAAGGAGTTGGATATCACATCTCATGTTATAGGAAGGGTCTCAGGTTTGGTATTAGAAGCATTGAGATATCACATCTCATGCTATAGGAAGGGTCTCAGGTTTGGAATGGGAAGGAATTGGATATCACATCGTATGCTATAAGAAGGGTCTCAGGTCTGGAATGGGAAGGAGTTGGATATCACATCTCATGCTATAGGAAGGGTCTCAGGTTTGGAATGGGAAGGAGTTGGATATCACATCTCATGTTATAGGAAGGGTCTCAGGTTTGGTATTAGAAGCATTGAGATATCACATCTCATGCTATAGGAAGGGTCTCAGGTTTTGAATTTGAAGGAATTGGATATCACATCTTATGCTATAGGAAGGGTCTCAGGTTTGGAATGGGAAGGAGTTGGATATCACATCTCATGTTAAAGGAAGGTTCTCAGGTTTGGTATTAGAAGCATTGAGATATCACATCTCATGCTATAGGAAGGGTCTCAGGATTGGAATGGGAAGGAGTTGGATATCACATCTCATGCTGTAGGAAGGGTCTCATGTTTGGAATGGGAAGGAGTTGGATATCACATCTCATGCTATAAGAAGGGTCTCAGGTTTGGAATGGGAAGGAGTTGGATATCACATCTCATGCTATAGGAAGGGTCTCAGGTTTGGAATGGGAAGGAGTTGGATATCACATCTCATGTTATAGGAAGGGTCTCAGGTTTGGTATTAGAAGCATTGAGATATCACATCTCATGCTATAGGAAGGGTCTCAGGTTTGGAATGGGAAGGAATTGGATATCACATCGTATGCTATAGGAAGGGTCTCAGGTTTGGAATGGGAAGGGGTTGGATATCACATCTCGTGCCAAAGGAAGGGTCTCATGGTTGGAATGGGAAGGAATTGGATATCATATCTCATGCTACAGGAAGGGTCTCTGGTTTGCAATGGGAAGGAGTTGGATATCACATCTCATGCTATAGGAAGGATCTCAGGTTTGGAATTGGAAGGAGTTGGATATCACATATCATGTTATAGGAAGGGTCTCAGGTTTGGTATTAGATGCATTGAGATATCACATCTCATGCTATAGGAAGGGTCTCAGGGTTGGAATGGGAACAAGTTGGATATCACATCTCATGCTACAAGAAGGGTCTCAGGTTTGGAATGGGATGGAGTTGGCTATCACATTTCATGCTATAGGAAGGGTCTCAGGTTTGGTATTAGAAGCATTGAGATATGACATCTCATGTTATAGAAAGGGTCTCAGCCTTGGAATGGGAAGGAGTTGGATATCACATCTCATGCTATAGGAAGGGTCTCAGGTTTGGAATGAGAAGGAGTTGGATATCACTTCTCATGCTATAGGAAGGGTCTCAGGTTTGGAATGGGACGGAGTTGGATATCACATCTCATGTTATAGGAATGGTCTCATGTTTGGTATTAGAAGCATTGAGATATCACATCTCATGCTATAGGAATGGTCTCAGGATTGGAATGGGAAGGAGTTGGATGTCACATCTCATGCTATCGGAAGGGTCTCAGGTTTGGTATTAGAAGCATTGAGATATCACATCTCATGCTATAGGAAGGGCCTCAGGACTGGAATGGGAAGGAGTTGGATATCACATCTCATGCTATAGGAAGGGTCTCTGGTTTGGTATTAGAAGCATTGAGATATCACATCTCATGCTATATGATGGGTCTCAGGTTTGGAATGGGAAGGGGTTGGATATCACATCTTATGTTATAGGAAGGGTCTCAGGTTTGATATTAGAAGGATTGAGATATCACATCTCATGCTATAGGAAGGGTCTCAGGACTGGAATGAGAAGGAATCGGATACCAAATCTCATGGTACAGGATGTATCTCAGGTTAGGAATAGCAAGAAGTCAGATATCAAATCGCATGCTACAGGTAGGATCTCAGGTTTGTAATGGGAAGTAGTTGGATACCACATCTCATGCTATGGAAGGGCCTCAGTTTTGGTATTGAAAGCACTGAGATATCACATCTCATGCTAGAGGAAGGGTCTCAGGATTGGAATGGGAAGGGTTTGGATATCACATCTCATGCTATAGGAAAGGTCTCAGGTTTGGAATGGGAAGGAGTTCGATATCACATCTCATGCTATAGGAAGGGTCTCATGTTTGAAATGGGAAGGAGTTGGATATCATATCTCATGTTATAGGAAGGGTCTCAGGTTTGGTATTAGAAGCATTCAGATATCACATCTCATGCTATAGGAAGGGTCTCAGGATTGGAATGGGAAGGAGTTGGATATCACATCTCATGCTATAGGAAGGGGCTCGGGTTCGGTATCAGAACCATTGAGATATCACATCTCATGCTATAGGAAGGGTCCCAGGTTTGGAATGGGAAGGAGTTGGATATCACATCTCATGTTATAGGAAGGGTCTCAGGTTTGGTATTAGAAGCATTGAGATATCACATCTCATGCTATAGGAAGGGTCTCAGGTTTGGAATGGGAAGGAATTGGATATCACATCGTATGCTATAAGAAGGGTCTCAGGTTTGGAATGGGAAGGAGTTGGATATCACATCTCATGCTATAGGAAGGGTCTCAGGTTTGGAATGGGAAGGAGTTGGATATCACATCTCATGTTATAGGAAGGGTCTCAGGTTTGGTATTAGAAGCATTGAGATATCACATCTCATGCTATAGGAAGGGTCTCAGGTTTTGAATTTGAAGGAATTGGATATCACATCTTATGCTATAGGAAGGGTGTCAGGTTTGGAATGGGAAGGAGTTGGATATCACATCTCATGTTAAAGGAAGGTTCTCAGGTTTGGTATTAGAAGCATTGAGATATCACATTTCATGCTATAGGAAGGGTCTCAGGATTGGAATGGGAAGGAGTTGGATATCACATCTCATGCTGTAGGAAGGGTCTCTGGTTTGCAATGTGAAGGAGTTTGATATCACATCTCATGCTATCGGAAGGATCTCAGGTTTGGAATTGGAAGGAGTTGGATATCACATCTCATGTTATAGGAAGGGTCTCAGGTTTGGTATTAGAAGCATTGAGATATCACATCTCATGCTATAGGAAGGGCCTCAGGATTGGAATGGGAAGGAGTGGGATATCACACATCATGCTATAGGAAGAGTCTCAGGTTTCGTATTAGATGCATTGAGATATCACATCTCATGCTGTTGGAAGGGTCTCAGGGTTGGAATGGGAACGAGTTGAATATCACATCTCATGCTATAGGAAGAGACTCAGGATCGGAATGGGAAGGAGTTGAATATTGCATCTCATGCTTTAGGAAGGGTCTCAGGTTTGGAATGGGAAGGAGTTGGGTATAACATCTCATGCTAGAGGAAGGGTCTCAGGATAGGAATGGGAAGGAGTTGGATATAATATCTCATGCTATAGGAAAGGTCTCAGGTTTGGAATGGGAAGGAGTTCGATATCACATCTCATGTTATAGGAAGGGTCTCAGGTTTGGTATTAGAAGCATTCAGATATCACATCTAATGCTATACGAAGGGTCTCACGATTGGAATGGAAAGGAGTTGGATATCACATCTCATGCTATGGGAACAGTCTCAGGTTTGGAATCGAAGGAGTTGGATATCACTTCTCATGCTATAGGAAGGGGCTCGGGTTCGGTATTAGAACCATTGAGATATCACATCTCATGCTATAGGAAGGGTCTCAGGGTTGAAATGGAAAGGAGTTGGATATCATATCTCATGCTACAGGAAGGGTCTCTGGTTTGGTATTAGAAGCATTGAGATATCACATCTCATGCTATAGAAAGGGTCTCATGTCTGGAATGGGAAGGAGTTGGATATCACATCTCATGCTGTAGGAAGGGTCTCATGTTTGGAATGGGAAGGAGTTGGATATCACATCTCATGCTATAAAAGAAGGGTCTCAGGTTTGGAATGGGAAGGAGTTGGATATCACATCTCATGCTATAGGAAGGGTCTCAGGTTTGGAATGGGAAGGAGTTGGATATCACATCTCATGTTATAGGAAGGGTCTCAGGTTTGGTATTAGAAGCATTGAGATATCACATCTCATGCTATAGGAAGGGTCTCAGGTTTGGAATGGGAAGGAATTGGATATCACATTGTATGCTATAAGAAGGGTCTCAGGTTTGGAATGGGAAGGAGTTGGATATCACATCTCATGCTATAGGAAGGGTCTCAGGTTTGGAATGGGAAGGAGTTGGATATCACATCTCATGTTATAGGAAGGGTCTCAGGTTTGGTATTAGAAGCATTGAGAAATCACATCTCATGCTATAGGAAGGGTCTCAGGTTTTGAAATTGAAGGAATTGGATATCAAATCTTATGCTATAGGAAGGGTGTCAGGTTTGGAATGGGAAGGAGTTGGATATCACATCTCATGTTAAAGGAAGGTTCTCAGGTTTGGTATTGGAAGCATTGAGATATCACATCTCATGCTATAGGAAGGGTCTCAGGATTGGAATGGGAAGGAGTTGGATATCACATCTCATGCTGTAGGAAGGGTCTCATGTTTGGAATGGGAAGGAGTTGGATATCACATCTCATGCTATAAGAAGGGTCTCAGGTTTGGAATGGGAAGGAGTTGGATATCACATCTCATGCTATAGGAAGGGTCTCAGGTTTGGAATGGGAAGGAGTTGGATATCACATCTCATGTTATAGGAAGGGTCTCAGGTTTGGTATTAGAAGCATTGAGATATCACATCTCATGCTATAGGAAGGGTCTCAGGTTTGGAATGGGAAGGAATTGGATATCACATCGTATGCTATAGGAAGGGTCTCAGGTTTGGAATGGGAAGGGGTTGGATATCACATCTCGTGCCAAAGGAAGGGTCTCATGGTTGGAATGGGAAGGAATTGGATATCATATCTCATGCTACAGGAAGGGTCTCTGGTTTGCAATGGGAAGGAGTTGGATATCACATCTCATGCTATAGGAAGGAACTCAGGTTTGGAATTGGAAGGAGTTGGATATCACATATCATGTTATAGGAAGGGTCTCAGGTTTGGTATTAGATGCATTGAGATATCACATCTCATGCTATAGGAAGGGTCTCAGGGTTGGAATGGGAACGAGTTGGATATCACATCTCATGCTACAAGAAGGGTATCAGGTTTGGAATGGGATGGAGTTGGCTATCACATTTCATGCTATAGGAAGGGTCTCAGGTTTGGTATTAGAAGCATTGAGATATCAAATCTCATGCTGTAGTAAGGGTCTCAGGTTTTGAATAGGAAGGAATTGGATATTACATCTCATGCTATAGGAAGGGTCTCAGGTTTGGTATTAGAAACTTTGAGATATCACATCTCATGCTATAGGAAGGGTCTCAGGATTGGAATGGGAAGGAGTTGGATATCACATATCATGCTATAGGAAGAGTCTCAGGTTTGGTATTAGATGCATTGAGATATCACATCTCATGCTATTGGAAGGGTCTCAGGGTTGGAATGGGAAGGAGTTTGGTATCACATCTCATGTTATAGGAAGGGTCTCAGGTTTGGTATTAGAAGCATTGAGATATCACATCTCATGCTATAGAAAGGGTCTCAGGATTGGAATGGGAAGGAGTTGGATATCACATCTCATGCTACAAGAAGGGTATCAGGTTTGGAATGGGATGGAGTTGGCTATCACATTTCATGCTATAGGAAGTGTCTCAGGTTTGGTATTAGAAGCATTGAGATATGACATCTCATGTTATAGAAAGGGTCTCAGCCTTGGAATGGGAAGGAGTTGGATATCACATCTCATGCTATAGGAAGGGTCACAGGTTTGGAATGAGAAGGAGTTGGATATCACTTCTCATGCTATAGGAAGGGTCTCAGGTTTGGAATGGGACGGAGTTGGATATCACATCTCATGTTATAGGAATGGTCTCATGTTTGGTATTAGAAGCATTGAGATATCACATCTCATGCTATAGGAAGGGTCTCAGGATTGGAATGGGAAGGAGTTGGATGTCACATCTCATGCTATAGGAAGGGTCTCAGGTTCGGTATTAGAAGCATTGAGATATCACATCTCATGCTATATGATGGGTCTCAGGTTTGGAATGGGAAGGGGTTGGATATCACATCTCATGCTATAGGAAGGGTCTCAGGATTGGAATGGGAAGGAGTTGGATATCACATATCATGCTATAGGAAGAGTCTCAGGTTTGGTATTAGATGCATTGAGATATCACATCTCATGCTATTGGAAGGGTCTCAGGGTTGGAATGGGAACGAGTTGAATATCACATCTCATGCTATAGGAAGAGACTCAGGATTGGAATGGGAAGGAGTTGGATATTGCATCTCATGTTTTAGGAAGGGTCTCAGGTTGGAATGGGAAGGAGTTTGGTATCACATCTCATGTTATAGGAAGGGTCTCAGGTTTGGTATTAGAAGCATTGAGATATCACATCTCATGCTATAGAAAGGGTCTCAGGATTGGAATGGGAAGGAGTTGGATATCACATCTCATGCTACAAGAAGGGTATCAGGTTTGGAATGGGATGGAGTTGGCTATCACATTTCATGCTATAGGAAGTGTCTCAGGTTTGGTATTAGAAGCATTGAGATATGACATCTCATGTTATAGAAAGGGTCTCAGCCTTGGAATGGGAAGGAGTTGGATATCACATCTCATGCCATAGGAAGGGTCTCAGGTTTGGAATGAGAAGGAGTTGGATATCACTTCTCATGCTATAGGAAGGGTCTCAGGTTTGGAATGGGACGGAGTTGGATATCACATCTCATGTTATAGGAATGGTCTCATGTTTGGTATTAGAAGCATTGAGATATCACATCTCATGCTATAGGAAGGGTCTCAGGATTGGAATGGGAAGGAGTTGGATGTCACATCTCATGCTATAGGAAGGGTCTCAGGTTTGGTATTAGAAGCATTGAGATATCACATCTCATGCTATATGATGGGTCTCAGGTTTGGAATGGGAAGGGGTTGGATATCACATCTTATGTTATAGGAAGGGTCTCAGGTTTGATATTAGAAGGATTGAGATATCACATCTCATGCTATAGGAAGGGTCTCAGGACTGGAATGAGAAGGAATCGGATACCAAATCTCATGGTACAGGATGTATCTCAGGTTAGGAATAGCAAGAAGTCAGATATCAAATCGCATGCTACAGGTAGGATCTCAGGTTTGCAATGGGAAGTAGTTGGTTACCACATCTCATGCTATGGAAGGGCCTCAGTTTTGGTATTAAAAGCACTGAGATATCACATCTCATGCTAGAGGAAGGGTCTCAGGATTGGAATGGGAAGGGTTTGGATATCCCATCTCATGCTATAGGAAAGGTCTCAGGTTTGGAATGGGAAGGAGTTCGATATCACATCTCATGCTATAGGAAGGGTCTCATGTTTGAAATGGGAAGGAGTTGGATATCACATCTCATGTTATAGGAAGGGTCTCCGGTTTGGTATTAGAAGCATTCAGATATCACATCTCATGCTATAGGAAGGGTCTCAGGATTGGAATGGGAAGGAGTTGGATATCACATCTCATGCTATAGGAAGGGGCTCGGGTTCGGTATTAGAACCATTGAGATATCACATCTCCTGCTATAGGAAGGGTCTCAGGGTTGAAATGGAAAGGAGTTGGATATCATATCTCATGCTACAGGAAGGGTCTCTGGTTTGGTATTAGAAGCATTGAGATATCACATCTCATGCTATATAAAGGGTCTCAGGATTGGAATGGGAAGGAGTTGGATATCACATCTCATGCTGTAGGAAGGGTCTCATGTCTGGAATGGGAAGGAGTTGGATATCACATCTCATGCTATAAGAAGGGTCTCAGGTTTGGAATGGGAAGGAGTTGGATATCACATCTCATGTTATAGGAAGGGTCTCAGGTTTGGTATTAGAAGCATTGAGATATCAAATCTCATGCTGTAGTAATGGTCTCAGGTTTTGAATAGGAAGGAATTGGATATTACATCTCATGCTATAGGAAGGGTCTCAGGTTTGGTATTAGAAACTTTGAGATATCACATCTCATGCTATAGGAAGGGTCTCAGGATTGGAATGGGAAGGAGTTGGATATCACATATCATGCTATAGGAAGAGTCTCAGGTTTGGTATTAGATGCATTGAGATATCACATCTCATGCTATTGGAAGGGTCTCAGGGTTGGAATGGGAACGAGTTGAATATCACATCTCATGCTATAGGAAGAGACTCAGAATTGGAATGGGAAGGAGTTGGATATTGCATCTCATGTTTTAGGAAGGGTCTCAGGTTGGAATGGGAAGGAGTTTGGTATCACATCTCATGTTATAGGAAGGGTCTCAGGTTTGGTATTAGAAGCATTGAGATATCACATCTCATGCTATAGAAAGGGTCTCAGGATTGGAATGGGAAGGAGTTGGATATCACATCTCATGCTGTGGGAAGGGTCTCATGTCTGGAATTGGAAGGAGTTGGATATCACATCTCATGCTACATGAAGGGTCTCTGGTTTGCAATGGGAAGGAGTCAGATATCAAATCCCATGCTACAGGTAGGATCTCAGGTTTGTAATGGGAAGGAGTTGGATACCACATCTCATGCTATGGGAAGGGCCTCGGTTTTGGTATTAAAAGCACTGAAATATCACATCTCATGCTAGAGGAAGGGTCTCAGGATTGGAATGGGAAGGAGTTGGATATCACAGCTCATGCTAGAGGAAGGGTCTCAGGATAGGAATGGGAAGGAGTTGGATATAATATCTCATGCTATAGGAAAGGTCTCAGGTTTGGAATGGGAAGGAGTTCGATATCACATCTCATGTTATAGGAAGGGTCTCAGGTTTGGTATTAGAAGCATTCAGATATCACATCTCATGCTATACGAAAGGTCTCAGGATTGGAATGGGAAGGAGTTGGATATCACATCTCATGCTATAGGAAGAGTCTCAGGTTTGGAATCGAAGGAGTTGGATATCACTTCTCATGCTATAGGAAGGGGCTCGGGTTCGGTATTAGAACCATTGAGATATCACATCTCATGTTATAGAAAGGGTCTCAGGGTTGAAATGGAAAGGAGTTGGATATCATATCTCATGCTACAGGAAGGGTCTCTGGTTTGGTATTAGAAGCATTGAGATATGACATCTCATGTTATAGAAAGGGTCTCAGCCTTGGAATGGGAAGGAGTTGGATATCACATCTCATGCTATAGGAAGGGTCTCAGGTTTGGAATGGGAAGGGGTTGGATATCACATCTCGTGCCAAAGGAAGGGTCTCATGGTTGGAATGGGAAGGAATTGGATATCATATCTCATGCTACAGGAAGGGTCTCTTGTTTGCAATGGGAAGGAGTTGGATATCACATATCATGTTATAGGAAGGGTCTCAGGTTTGGTATTAGATGCATTGAGATATCACATCTCATGCTATAGGAAGGGTCTCAGGGTTGGAATGGGAACGAGTTGGATATCACATCTCATGCTACAAGAAGGGTATCAGGTTTGGAATGGGATGGAGTTGGCCATCACATTTCATGCTATAGGAAGGGTCTCAGGTTTGGTATTAGAAGCATTGAGATATCAAATCTCATGCTGTAGTAAGGGTCTCAGGTTTTGAATAGGAAGGAATTGGATATTACATCTCATGCTATAGGAAGGGTCTCAGGTTTGGTATTAGAAACTTTGAGATATCACATCTCATGCTATAGGAAGGGTCTCAGGATTGGAATGGGAAGGAGTTGGATATCACATATCATGCTATAGGAAGAGTCTCAGGTTTGGTATTAGATGCATTGAGATATCACATCTCATGCTATTGGAAGGGTCTCAGGGTTGGAATGGGAACGAGTTGAATATCACATCTCATGCTATAGGAAGAGACTCAGGATTGGAATGGGAAGGAGTTGGATATTGCATCTCATGTTTTAGGAAGGGTCTCAGGTTGGAATGGGAAGGAGTTTGGTATCACATCTCATGTTATAGGAAGGGTCTCAGGTTTGGTATTAGAAGCATTGAGATATCACATCTCATGCTATAGAAAGGGTCTCAGGATTGGAATGGGAAGGAGTTGGACATCACATCTCATGCTACAAGAAGGGTATCAGGTTTGGAATGGGATGGAGTTGGCTATCACATTTCATGCTATAGGAAGGGTCTCAGGTTTGGTATTAGAAGCATTGAGATATGACATCTCATGTTATAGAAAGGGTCTCAGCCTTGGAATGGGAAGGAGTTGGATATCACATCTCATGCCATAGGAAGGGTCTCAGGTTTGGAATGGGACGGAGTTGGATATCACATCTCATGTTATAGGAATGGTCTCATGTTTGGTATTAGAAGCATTGAGATCTCACATCTCATGCTATCGGAAGGGTCTCAGGATTGGAATGGGAAGGAGTTGGATGTCACATCTCATGCTATAGGAAGGGTCTCAGGTTTGGTATTAGAAGCATTGAGATATCACATCTCATGCTATATGATGGGTCTCAGGTTTGGAATGGGAAGGGGTTGGATATCACATCTTATGTTATAGGAAGGGTCTCAGGTTTGATATTAGAAGGATTGAGATATCACATCTCATGCTATAGGAAGGGTCTCAGGACTGGAATGAGAAGGAATCGGATACCAAATCTCATGGTACAGGATGTATCTCAGGTTAGGAATAGCAAGAAGTCAGATATCAAATCGCATGCTACAGGTAGGATCTCAGGTTTGCAATGGGAAGTAGTTGGATACCACATCTCATGCTATGGAAGGGCCTCAGTTTTGGTATTAAAAGCACTGAGATATCACATCTCATGCTAGAGGAAGGGTCTCAGGATTGGAATGGGAAGGGTTTGGATATCACATCTCATGCTATAGGAAAGGTCTCAGGTTTGGAATGGGAAGGAGTTCGATATCACATCTCATGCTATAGGAAGGGTCTCATGTTTGAAATGGGAAGGAGTTGGATATCACATCTCATGTTATAGGAAGGGTCTCCGGTTTGGTATTAGAAGCATTCAGATATCACATCTCATGCTATAGGAAGGGTCTCAGGATTGGAATGGGAAGGAGTTGGATATCACATCTCATGCTATAGGAAGGGGCTCGGGTTCGGTATTAGAACCATTGAGATATCACATCTCCTGCTATAGGAAGGGTCTCAGGGTTGAAATGGAAAGGAGTTGGATATCATATCTCATGCTACAGGAAGGGTCTCTGGTTTGGTATTAGAAGCATTGAGATATCACATCTCATGCTATATAAAGGGTCTCAGGATTGGAATGGGAAGGAGTTGGATATCACATCTCATGCTATGGGAAGAGTCTCAGGTTTGGAATCGAAGGAGTTGGATATCACTTCTCATGCTATAGGAAGGGGCTCGGGTTCGGTATTAGAACCATTGAGATATCACATCTCATGCTATAGGAAGGGTCTCAGGGTTGAAATGGAAAGGAGTTGGATATCATATCTCATGCTGTAGGAAGGGTCTCATGTCTGGAATGGGAAGGAGTTGGATATCACATCTCATGCTATAAGAAGGGTCTCAAGTTTGGAATGGGAAGGAGTTGGATATTACATCTCATGCTATAGGAAGGGTCTCCGGTTTGGAATGGGAAGGAGTTGGATATAACATCTCATTTTATAGGAAGGGTCTCAGGTTTGGTATTAGAGGCATTGAGATATCACATCACATGCTATAGGAAGGGTCTCAGGTTTGGAATGGGAAGGAATTGGATATCACATCTCATGCTATAGGAAGGGTCTCAGGTTTGGAATGGGAAGGGGTTGGATATCACATCTCGTGCTACATGAAGGGTCTCAGGGTTGGAATGGGAAGGAGTTGGATATCATATTTCATGCTACAGGAAGGGTCTCTGGTTTGCAATGGGAAGAAGTTGGATATCACATCTCATGCTATAGGAAGGGTCTCAGGTTTGGAATTAGAAGCATTGAGATATCACATCTCATGTTATAGGAAGGGTCTCAGGATTGGAATGGGAAGGAGTTGGATACCACATCTCATGCTATAGGAAGAGCCTCATGTTTGGAATGGGAAGGAGTTGGATATCACATCTCATGCTATAGGAAGGGTCTTAGGTTTGGTATTAGATGCATTAAGATATCACATCTCATGCTACTGGTAGGATCTCAGGTTTGTAATGGGAAGGAGTTGAATACCACATCTGATGCTATAGGAAGGGTCTCAGGTTTGGAATGGGAAGGAGTTGGATATCACATCTCATGTTAAAGGAAGGGTGTCAGGTTTGGTATTAGAAGCATTGAGATATCACAACTCATGCTATAGGAAGGGTCTCAGGTTTGGAATGGGAAGGGGTTGAATATCACATCTCATGCTATAGGAATGGTCTCAGGTTTGAAATAGGAAAGAGTTGAATATCACATCTCATGCTATAGGAAGAGACTCAGGATCGGAATGGGAAGGAGTTGGATATCACATCTCATGCAACAGGAAGGGTCTCAGGTATGGAATGGGAAGGAGTTGGATATCACATCTCATGATAAAGGAAGGGTGTCAGGTTTGGTATTAGAAGCATTGAGATATCACATCTCATGCTATAGGAAGGGTCTCAGGATTGGAATGGGAAGGAGTTGGATATCACATCTCATGCTGTAGGAAGGGTCTCATGTTTGGAATGGGAAGGAGTTGGATATCACATCTCATGCTATAAGAAGGGTCTCAGGTTTGGAATGGGAAGGAGTTGGATATCACATCTCATATTATAGGAAGGGTCTCAGGTTTGGTATTAGAAGCATTGAGATATCACATCTCATGCTATAGGAAGGGTCTCAGGTTTTGAATTTGAAGGAATTGGATATCACATCTTATGCTATAGGAAGGGTCTCAGGTTTGGAATGGGAAGGAGTTGGATATCACATCTCATGTTAAAGGAAGGTTCTCAGGTTTGGTATTAGAAGCATTGAGATATCACATCTCATGCTATAGGAAGGGTCTCAGGATTGGAATGGGAAGGAGTTGGATATCACATCTCATGCTGTAGGAAGGGTCTCATGTTTGGAATGGGAAGGAGTTGGATATCACATCTCATGCTATAAGAAGGGTCTCAGGTTTGGAATGGGAAGGAGTTGGATATCACATCTCATGCTATAGGAAGGGTCTCAGGTTTGGAATGGGAAGGAGTTGGATATCACATCTCATGTTATAGGAAGGGTCTCAGGTTTGGTATTAGAAGCATTGAGATATCACATCTCATGCTATAGGAAGGGTCTCAGGTTTGGAATGGGAAGGAATTGGATATCACATCGTATGCTATAAGAAGGGTCTCAGGTTTGGAATGGGAAGGAGTTGGATATCACATCTCATGCTATAGGAAGGGTCTCAGGTTTGGAATGGGAAGGAGTTGGATATCACATCTCATGTTATAGGAAGGGTCTCAGGTTTGGTATTAGAAGCATTGAGATATCACATCTCATGCTATAGGAAGGGTCTCAGGTTTTGAATTTGAAGGAATTGGATATCACATCTTATGCTATAGGAAGGGTCTCAGGTTTGGAATGGGAAGGAGTTGGATATAACATCTCATTTTATAGGAAGGGTCTCAGGTTTGGTATTAGAGGCATTGAGATATCACATCACATGCTATAGGAAGGGTCTCAGGTTTGGAATGGGAAGGAATTGGATATCACATCTCATGCTATAGGAAGGGTCTCAGGTTTGGAATGGGAAGGGGTTGGATATCACATCTCGTGCTACATGAAGGGTCTCAGGGTTGGAATGGGAAGGAGTTGGATATCATATTTCATGCTACAGGAAGGGTCTCTGGTTTGCAATGGGAAGAAGTTGGATATCACATCTCATGCTATAGGAAGGGTCTCAGGTTTGGAATTAGAAGCATTGAGATATCACATCTCATGTTATAGGAAGGGTCTCAGGATTGGAATGGGAAGGAGTTGGATACCACATCTCATGCTATAGGAAGAGCCTCATGTTTGGAATGGGAAGGAGTTGGATATCACATCTCATGCTATAGGAAGGGTCTTAGGTTTGGTATTAGATGCATTAAGATATCACATCTCATGCTACTGGTAGGATCTCAGGTTTGTAATGGGAAGGAGTTGAATACCACATCTGATGCTATAGGAAGGGTCTCAGGTTTGGAATGGGAAGGAGTTGGATATCACATCTCATGTTAAAGGAAGGGTGTCAGGTTTGGTATTAGAAGCATTGAGATATCACAACTCATGCTATAGGAAGGGTCTCAGGTTTGGAATGGGAAGGGGTTGAATATCACATCTCATGCTATAGGAATGGTCTCAGGTTTGAAATAGGAAAGAGTTGAATATCACATCTCATGCTATAGGAAGAGACTCAGGATCGGAATGGGAAGGAGTTGGATATCACATCTCATGCAACAGGTAGGGTCTCAGGTATGGAATGGGAAGGAGTTGGATATCACATCTCATGATAAAGGAAGGGTGTCAGGTTTGGTATTAGAAGCATTGAGATATCACATCTCATGCTATAGGAAGGGTCTCAGGATTGGAATGGGAAGGAGTTGGATATCACATCTCATGCTGTAGGAAGGGTCTCATGTTTGGAATGGGAAGGAGTTGGATATCACATCTCATGCTATAAGAAGGGTCTCAGGTTTGGAATGGGAAGGAGTTGGATATCACATCTCATATTATAGGAAGGGTCTCAGGTTTGGTATTAGAAGCATTGAGATATCACATCTCATGCTATAGGAAGGGTCTCAGGTTTTGAATTTGAAGGAATTGGATATCACATCTTATGCTATAGGAAGGGTCTCAGGTTTGGAATGGGAAGGAGTTGGATATCACATCTCATGTTAAAGGAAGGTTCTCAGGTTTGGTATTAGAAGCATTGAGATATCACATCTCATGCTATAGGAAGGGTCTCAGGATTGGAATGGGAAGGAGTTGGATATCACATCTCATGCTGTAGGAAGGGTCTCATGTTTGGAATGGGAAGGAGTTGGATATCACATCTCATGCTATAAGAAGGGTCTCAGGTTTGGAATGGGAAGGAGTTGGATATCACATCTCATGCTATAGGAAGGGTCTCAGGTTTGGAATGGGAAGGAGTTGGATATCACATCTCATGTTATAGGAAGGGTCTCAGGTTTGGTATTAGAAGCATTGAGATATCACATCTCATGCTATAGGAAGGGTCTCAGGTTTGGAATGGGAAGGAATTGGATATCACATCGTATGCTATAAGAAGGGTCTCAGGTTTGGAATGGGAAGGAGTTGGATATCACATCTCATGCTATAGGAAGGGTCTCAGGTTTGGAATGGGAAGGAGTTGGATATCACATCTCATGTTATAGGAAGGGTCTCAGGTTTGGTATTAGAAGCATTGAGATATCACATCTCATGCTATAGGAAGGGTCTCAGGTTTTGAATTTGAAGGAATTGGATATCACATCTTATGCTATAGGAAGGGTCTCAGGTTTGGAATGGGAAGGAGTTGGATATCACATCTCATGTTAAAGGAAGGTTCTCAGGTTTGGTATTAGAAGCATTGAGATATCACATCTCATGCTATAGGAAGGGTCTCAGGATTGGAATGGGAAGGAGTTGGATATCACATCTCATGCTGTAGGAAGGGTCTCATGTTTGGAATGGGAAGGAGTTGGATATCACATCTCATGCTATAGGAAGGGTCTCAGGTTTGGAATGGGAAGGAGTTGGATATCACATCTCATGTTAAAGGAAGGTTCTCAGGTTTGGTATTAGAAGCATTGAGATATCACATCTCATGCTATAGGAAGGGTCTCAGGATTGGAATGGGAAGGAGTTGGATATCACATCTCATGCTGTAGGAAGGGTCTCATGTTTGGAATGGGAAGGAGTTGGATATCACATCTCATGCTATAAGAAGGGTCTCAGGTTTGGAATGGGAAGGAGTTGGATATCACATCTCATGCTATAGGAAGGGTCTCAGGTTTGGAATGGGAAGGAGTTGGATATCACATCTCATGTTATAGGAAGGGTCTCAGGTTTGGTATTAGAAGCATTGAGATATCACATCTCATGCTATAGGAAGGGTCTCAGGTTTGGAATGGGAAGGAATTGGATATCACATCGTATGCTATAAGAAGGGTCTCAGGTTTGGAATGGGAAGGAGTTGGATATCACATCTCATGCTATAGGAAGGGTCTCAGGTTTGGAATGGGAAGGAGTTGGATATCACATCTCATGTTATAGGAAGGGTCTCAGGTTTGGTATTAGAAGCATTGAGATATCACATCTCATGCTATAGGAAGGGTCTCAGGTTTTGAATTTGAAGGAATTGGATATCACATCTTATGCTATAGGAAGGGTCTCAGGTTTGGAATGGGAAGGAGTTGGATATAACATCTCATTTTATAGGAAGGGTCTCAGGTTTGGTATTAGAGGCATTGAGATATCACATCACATGCTATAGGAAGGGTCTCAGGTTTGGAATGGGAAGGAATTGGATATCACATCTCATGCTATAGGAAGGGTCTCAGGTTTGGAATGGGAAGGGGTTGGATATCACATCTCGTGCTACATGAAGGGTCTCAGGGTTGGAATGGGAAGGAGTTGGATATCATATTTCATGCTACAGGAAGGGTCTCTGGTTTGCAATGGGAAGAAGTTGGATATCACATCTCATGCTATAGGAAGGGTCTCAGGTTTGGAATTAGAAGCATTGAGATATCACATCTCATGTTATAGGAAGGGTCTCAGGATTGGAATGGGAAGGAGTTGGATACCACATCTCATGCTATAGGAAGAGCCTCATGTTTGGAATGGGAAGGAGTTGGATATCACATCTCATGCTATAGGAAGGGTCTTAGGTTTGGTATTAGATGCATTAAGATATCACATCTCATGCTACTGGTAGGATCTCAGGTTTGTAATGGGAAGGAGTTGAATACCACATCTGATGCTATAGGAAGGGTCTCAGGTTTGGAATGGGAAGGAGTTGGATATCACATCTCATGTTAAAGGAAGGGTGTCAGGTTTGGTATTAGAAGCATTGAGATATCACAACTCATGCTATAGGAAGGGTCTCAGGTTTGGAATGGGAAGGGGTTGAATATCACATCTCATGCTATAGGAATGGTCTCAGGTTTGAAATAGGAAAGAGTTGAATATCACATCTCATGCTATAGGAAGAGACTCAGGATCGGAATGGGAAGGAGTTGGATATCACATCTCATGCAACAGGAAGGGTCTCAGGTATGGAATGGGAAGGAGTTGGATATCACATCTCATGATAAAGGAAGGGTGTCAGGTTTGGTATTAGAAGCATTGAGATATCACATCTCATGCTATAGGAAGGGTCTCAGGATTGGAATGGGAAGGAGTTGGATATCACATCTCATGCTGTAGGAAGGGTCTCATGTTTGGAATGGGAAGGAGTTGGATATCACATCTCATGCTATAAGAAGGGTCTCAGGTTTGGAATGGGAAGGAGTTGGATATCACATCTCATATTATAGGAAGGGTCTCAGGTTTGGTATTAGAAGCATTGAGATATCACATCTCATGCTATAGGAAGGGTCTCAGGTTTTGAATTTGAAGGAATTGGATATCACATCTTATGCTATAGGAAGGGTCTCAGGTTTGGAATGGGAAGGAGTTGGATATCACATCTCATGTTAAAGGAAGGTTCTCAGGTTTGGTATTAGAAGCATTGAGATATCACATCTCATGCTATAGGAAGGGTCTCAGGATTGGAATGGGAAGGAGTTGGATATCACATCTCATGCTGTAGGAAGGGTCTCATGTTTGGAATGGGAAGGAGTTGGATATCACATCTCATGCTATAAGAAGGGTCTCAGGTTTGGAATGGGAAGGAGTTGGATATCACATCTCATGCTATAGGAAGGGTCTCAGGTTTGGAATGGGAAGGAGTTGGATATCACATCTCATGTTATAGGAAGGGTCTCAGGTTTGGTATTAGAAGCATTGAGATATCACATCTCATGCTATAGGAAGGGTCTCAGGTTTGGAATGGGAAGGAATTGGATATCACATCGTATGCTATAAGAAGGGTCTCAGGTTTGGAATGGGAAGGAGTTGGATATCACATCTCATGCTATAGGAAGGGTCTCAGGTTTGGAATGGGAAGGAGTTGGATATCACATCTCATGTTATAGGAAGGGTCTCAGGTTTGGTATTAGAAGCATTGAGATATCACATCTCATGCTATAGGAAGGGTCTCAGGTTTTGAATTTGAAGGAATTGGATATCACATCTTATGCTATAGGAAGGGTCTCAGGTTTGGAATGGGAAGGAGTTGGATATCACATCTCATGTTAAAGGAAGGTTCTCAGGTTTGGTATTAGAAGCATTGAGATATCACATCTCATGCTATAGGAAGGGTCTCAGGATTGGAATGGGAAGGAGTTGGATATCACATCTCATGCTGTAGGAAGGGTCTCATGTTTGGAATGGGAAGGAGTTGGATATCACATCTCATGCTATAAGAAGGGTCTCAGGTTTGGAATGGGAAGGAGTTGGATATCACATCTCATGCTATAGGAAGGGTCTCAGGTTTGGAATGGGAAGGAGTTGGATATCACATCTCATGTTATAGGAAGGGTCTCAGGTTTGGTATTAGAAGCATTGAGATATCACATCTCATGCTATAGGAAGGGTCTCAGGTTTGGAATGGGAAGGAATTGGATATCACATCGTATGCTATAGGAAGGGTCTCAGGTTTGGAATGGGAAGGGGTTGGATATCACATCTCGTGCCAAAGGAAGGGTCTCATGGTTGGAATGGGAAGGAATTGGATATCATATCTCATGCTACAGGAAGGGTCTCTGGTTTGCAATGGGAAGGAGTTGGATATCACATCTCATGCTATAGGAAGGATCTCAGGTTTGGAATTGGAAGGAGTTGGATATCACATATCATGTTATAGGAAGGGTCTCAGGTTTGGTATTAGATGCATTGAGATATCACATCTCATGCTATAGGAAGGGTCTCAGGGTTGGAATGGGAACAAGTTGGATATCACATCTCATGCTACAAGAAGGGTCTCAGGTTTGGAATGGGATGGAGTTGGCTATCAAATTTCATGCTATAGGAAGGGTCTCAGGTTTGGTATTAGAAGCATTGAGATATGACATCTCATGTTATAGAAAGGGTCTCAGCCTTGGAATGGGAAGGAGTTGGATATCACATCTCATGCTATAGGAAGGGTCTCAGGTTTGGAATGAGAAGGAGTTGGATATCACTTCTCATGCTATAGGAAGGGTCTCAGGTTTGGAATGGGACGGAGTTGGATATCACATCTCATGTTATAGGAATGTTCTCATGTTTGGTATTAGAAGCATTGAGATATCACATCTCATGCTATAGGAATGGTCTCAGGATTGGAATGGGAAGGAGTTGGATGTCACATCTCATGCTATCGGAAGGGTCTCAGGTTTGGTATTAGAAGCATTGAGATATCACATCTCATGCTATAGGAAGGGCCTCAGGACTGGAATGGGAAGGAGTTGGATATCACATCTCATGCTATAGGAAGGGTCTCTGGTTTGGTATTAGAAGCATTGAGATATCACATCTCATGCTATATGATGGGTCTCAGGTTTGGAATGGGAAGGGGTTGGATATCACATCTTATGTTATAGGAAGGGTCTCAGGTTTGATATTAGAAGGATTGAGATATCACATCTCATGCTATAGGAAGGGTCTCAGGACTGGAATGAGAAGGAATCGGATACCAAATCTCATGGCACAGGATGTATCTCAGGTTAGGAATAGCAAGAAGTCAGATATCAAATCGCATGCTACAGGTAGGATCTCAGGTTTGTAATGGGAAGTAGTTGGATACCACATCTCATGCTATGGAAGGGCCTCAGTTTTGGTATTGAAAGCACTGAGATATCACATCTCATGCTAGAGGAAGGGTCTCAGGATTGGAATGGGAAGGGTTTGGATATCACATCTCATGCTATAGGAAAGGTCTCAGGTTTGGAATGGGAAGGAGTTCGATATCACATCTCATGCTATAGGAAGGGTCTCATGTTTGAAATGGGAAGGAGTTGGATATCATATCTCATGTTATAGGAAGGGTCTCAGGTTTGGTATTAGAAGCATTCAGATATCACATCTCATGCTATAGGAAGGGTCTCAGGATTGGAATGGGAAGGAGTTGGATATCACATCTCATGCTATAGGAAGGGGCTCGGGTTCGGTATCAGAACCATTGAGATATCACATCTCATGCTATAGGAAGGGTCCCAGGTTTGGAATGGGAAGGAGTTGGATATCACATCTCATGTTATAGGAAGGGTCTCAGGTTTGGTATTAGAAGCATTGAGATATCACATCTCATGCTATAGGAAGGGTCTCAGGTTTGGAATGGGAAGGAATTGGATATCACATCGTATGCTATAAGAAGGGTCTCAGGTTTGGAATGGGAAGGAGTTGGATATCACATCTCATGCTATAGGAAGGGTCTCAGGTTTGGAATGGGAAGGAGTTGGATATCACATCTCATGTTATAGGAAGGGTCTCAGGTTTGGTATTAGAAGCATTGAGATATCACATCTCATGCTATAGGAAGGGTCTCAGGTTTTGAATTTGAAGGAATTGGATATCACATCTTATGCTATAGGAAGGGTGTCAGGTTTGGAATGGGAAGGAGTTGGATATCACATCTCATGTTAAAGGAAGGTTCTCAGGTTTGGTATTAGAAGCATTGAGATATCACATCTCATGCTATAGGAAGGGTCTCAGGATTGGAATGGGAAGGAGTTGGATATCACATCTCATGCTGTAGGAAGGGTCTCTGGTTTGCAATGGGAAGGAGTTTGATATCACATCTCATGCTATCGGAAGGATCTCAGGTTTGGAATTGGAAGGAGTTGGATATCACATCTCATGTTATAGGAAGGGTCTCAGGTTTGGTATTAGAAGCATTGAGATATCACATCTCATGCTATAGGAAGGGCCTCAGGATTGGAATGGGAAGGAGTGGGATATCACACATCATGCTATAGGAAGAGTCTCAGGTTTCGTATTAGATGCATTGAGATATCACATCTCATGCTGTTGGAAGGGTCTCAGGGTTGGAATGGGAACGAGTTGAATATCACATCTCATGCTATAGGAAGAGACTCAGGATCGGAATGGGAAGGAGTTGAATATTGCATCTCATGCTTTAGGAAGGGTCTCAGGTTTGGAATGGGAAGGAGTTGGGTATAACATCTCATGCTAGAGGAAGGGTCTCAGGATAGGAATGGGAAGGAGTTGGATATAATATCTCATGCTATAGGAAAGGTCTCAGGTTTGGAATGGGAAGGAGTTCGATATCACATCTCATGTTATAGGAAGGGTCTCAGGTTTGGTATTAGAAGCATTCAGATATCACATCTAATGCTATACGAAGGGTCTCACGATTGGAATGGAAAGGAGTTGGATATCACATCTCATGCTATGGGAACAGTCTCAGGTTTGGAATCGAAGGAGTTGGATATCACTTCTCATGCTATAGGAAGGGGCTCGGGTTCGGTATTAGAACCATTGAGATATCACATCTCATGCTATAGGAAGGGTCTCAGGGTTGAAATGGAAAGGAGTTGGATATCATATCTCATGCTACAGGAAGGGTCTCTGGTTTGGTATTAGAAGCATTGAGATATCACATCTCATGCTATAGAAAGGGTGTCATGTCTGGAATGGGAAGGAGTTGGATATCACATCTCATGCTGTAGGAAGGGTCTCATGTTTGGAATGGGAAGGAGTTGGATATCACATCTCATGCTATAAAAGAAGGGTCTCAGGTTTGGAATGGGAAGGAGTTGGATATCACATCTCATGCTATAGGAAGGGTCTCAGGTTTGGAATGGGAAGGAGTTGGATATCACATCTCATGTTATAGGAAGGGTCTCAGGTTTGGTATTAGAAGCATTGAGATATCACATCTCATGCTATAGGAAGGGTCTCAGGTTTGGAATGGGAAGGAATTGGATATCACATTGTATGCTATAAGAAGGGTCTCAGGTTTGGAATGGGAAGGAGTTGGATATCACATCTCATGCTATAGGAAGGGTCTCAGGTTTGGAATGGGAAGGAGTTGGATATCACATCTCATGTTATAGGAAGGGTCTCAGGTTTGGTATTAGAAGCATTGAGAAATCACATCTCATGCTATAGGAAGGGTCTCAGGTTTTGAAATTGAAGGAATTGGATATCAAATCTTATGCTATAGGAAGGGTGTCAGGTTTGGAATGGGAAGGAGTTGGATATCACATCTCATGTTAAAGGAAGGTTCTCAGGTTTGGTATTGGAAGCATTGAGATATCACATCTCATGCTATAGGAAGGGTCTCAGGATTAGAATGGGAAGGAGTTGGATATCACATCTCATGCTGTAGGAAGGGTCTCATGTTTGGAATGGGAAGGAGTTGGATATCACATCTCATGCTATAAGAAGGGTCTCAGGTTTGGAATGGGAAGGAGTTGGATATCACATCTCATGCTATAGGAAGGGTCTCAGGTTTGGAATGGGAAGGAGTTGGATATCACATCTCATGCTATAGGAAGGGTATCAGGTTTGGAATGGGAAGGAATTGGATATCACATCGTATGCTATAGGAAGGGTCTCAGGTTTGGAATGGGAAGGGGTTGGATATCACATCTCGTGCCAAAGGAAGGGTCTCATGGTTGGAATGGGAAGGAATTGGATATCATATCTCATGCTACAGGAAGGGTCTCTGGTTTGCAATGGGAAGGAGTTGGATATCACATCTCATGCTATAGGAAGGATCTCAGGTTTGGAATTGGAAGGAGTTGGATATCACATATCATGTTATAGGAAGGGTCTCAGGTTTGGTATTAGATGCATTGAGATATCACATCTCATGCTATAGGAAGGGTCTCAGGGTTGGAATGGGAACGAGTTGGATATCACATCTCATGCTACAAGAAGGGTATCAGGTTTGGAATGGGATGGAGTTGGCTACCACATTTCATGCTATAGGAAGGGTCTCAGGTTTGGTATTAGAAGCATTGAGATATCAAATCTCATGCTGTAGTAAGGGTCTCAGGTTTTGAATAGGAAGGAATTGGATATTACATCTCATGCTATAGGAAGGGTCTCAGGTTTGGTATTAGAAACTTTGAGATATCACATCTCATGCTATAGGAAGGGTCTCAGGATTGGAATGGGAAGGAGTTGGATATCACATATCATGCTATAGGAAGAGTCTCAGGTTTGGTATTAGATGCATTGAGATATCACATCTCATGCTATTGGAAGGGTCTCAGGGTTGGAATGGGAACGAGTTGAATATCACATCTCATGCTATAGGAAGAGACTCAGGATTGGAATGGGAAGGAGTTGGATATTGCATCTCATGTTTTAGGAAGGGTCTCAGGTTGGAATGGGAAGGAGTTTGGTATCACATCTCATGTTATAGGAAGGGTCTCAGGTTTGGTATTAGAAGCATTGAGATATCACATCTCATGCTATAGAAAGGGTCTCAGGATTGGAATGGGAAGGAGTTGGATATCACATCTCATGCTACAAGAAGGGTATCAGGTTTGGAATGGGATGGAGTTGGCTATCACATTTCATGCTATAAGAAGTGTCTCAGGTTTGGTATTAGAAGCATTGAGATATGACATCTCATGTTATAGAAAGGGTCTCAGCCTTGGAATGGGAAGGAGTTGGATATCACATCTCATGCTATAGGAAGGGTCTCAGGTTTGGAATGAGAAGGAGTTGGATATCACTTCTCATGCTATAGGAAGGGTCTCAGGTTTGGAATGGGACGGAGTTGGATATCACATCTCATGTTATAGGAATGGTCTCATGTTTGGTATTAGAAGCATTGAGATATCACATCTCATGCTATAGGAAGGGTCTCAGGATTGGAATGGGAAGGAGTTGGATGTCACATCTCATGCTATAGGAAGGGTCTCAGGTTTGGTATTAGAAGCATTGAGATATCACATCTCATGCTATATGATGGGTCTCAGGTTTGGAATGGGAAGGGGTTGGATATCACATCTCATGCTATAGGAAGGGTCTCAGGATTGGAATGGGAAGGAGTTGGATATCACATATCATGCTATAGGAAGAGTCTCAGGTTTGGTATTAGATGCATTGAGATATCACATCTCATGCTATTGGAAGGGTCTCAGGGTTGGAATGGGAACGAGTTGAATATCACATCTCATGCTATAGGAAGAGACTCAGGATTGGAATGGGAAGGAGTTGGATATTGCATCTCATGTTTTAGGAAGGGTCTCAGGTTGGAATGGGAAGGAGTTTGGTATCACATCTCATGTTATAGGAAGGGTCTCAGGTTTGGTATTAGAAGCATTGAGATATCACATCTCATGCTATAGAAAGGGTCTCAGGATTGGAATGGGAAGGAGTTGGATATCACATCTCATGCTACAAGAAGGGTATCAGGTTTGGAATGGGATGGAGTTGGCCATCACATTTCATGCTATAGGAAGTGTCTCAGGTTTGGTATTAGAAGCATTGAGATATGACATCTCATGTTATAGAAAGGGTCTCAGCCTTGGAATGGGAAGGAGTTGGATATCACATCTCATGCCATAGGAAGGGTCTCAGGTTTGGAATGAGAAGGAGTTGGATATCACTTCTCATGCTATAGGAAGGGTCTCAGGTTTGGAATGGGACGGAGTTGGATATCACATCTCATGTTATAGGAATGGTCTCATGTTTGGTATTAGAAGCATTGAGATATCACATCTCATGCTATAGGAAGGGTCTCAGGATTGGAATGGGAAGGAGTTGGATGTCACATCTCATGCTATAGGAAGGGTCTCAGGTTTGGTATTAGAAGCATTGAGATATCACATCTCATGCTATATGATGGGTCTCAGGTTTGGAATGGGAAGGGGTTGGATATCACATCTTATGTTATAGGAAGGGTCTCAGGTTTGATATTAGAAGGATTGAGATATCACATCTCATGCTATAGGAAGGGTCTCAGGACTGGAATGAGAAGGAATCGGATACCAAATCTCATGGTACAGGATGTATCTCAGGTTAGGAATAGCAAGAAGTCAGATATCAAATCGCATGCTACAGGTAGGATCTCAGGTTTGCAATGGGAAGTAGTTGGATACCACATCTCATGCTATGGAAGGGCCTCAGTTTTGGTATTAAAAGCACTGAGATATCACATCTCATGCTAGAGGAAGGGTCTCAGGATTGGAATGGGAAGGGTTTGGATATCCCATCTCATGCTATAGGAAAGGTCTCAGGTTTGGAATGGGAAGGAGTTCGATATCACATCTCATGCTATAGGAAGGGTCTCATGTTTGAAATGGGAAGGAGTTGGATATCACATCTCATGTTATAGGAAGGGTCTCCGGTTTGGTATTAGAAGCATTCAGATATCACATCTCATGCTATAGGAAGGGTCTCAGGATTGGAATGGGAAGGAGTTGGATATCACATCTCATGCTATAGGAAGGGGCTCGGGTTCGGTATTAGAACCATTGAGATATCACATCTCCTGCTATAGGAAGGGTCTCAGGGTTGAAATGGAAAGGAGTTGGATATCATATCTCATGCTACAGGAAGGGTCTCTGGTTTGGTATTAGAAGCATTGAGATATCACATCTCATGCTATATAAAGGGTCTCAGGATTGGAATGGGAAGGAGTTGGATATCACATCTCATGCTGTAGGAAGGGTCTCATGTCTGGAATGGGAAGGAGTTGGATATCACATCTCATGCTATAAGAAGGGTCTCAGGTTTGGAATGGGAAGGAGTTGGATATCACATCTCATGTTATAGGAAGGGTCTCAGGTTTGGTATTAGAAGCATTGAGATATCAAATCTCATGCTGTAGTAATGGTCTCAGGTTTTGAATAGGAAGGAATTGGATATTACATCTCATGCTATAGGAAGGGTCTCAGGTTTGGTATTAGAAACTTTGAGATATCACATCTCATGCTATAGGAAGGGTCTCAGGATTGGAATGGGAAGGAGTTGGATATCACATATCATGCTATAGGAAGAGTCTCAGGTCTGGAATTGGAAGGAGTTGGATATCACATCTCATGCTACATGAAGGGTCTCTGGTTTGCAATGGGAAGGAGTCAGATATCAAATCCCATGCTACAGGTAGGATCTCAGGTTTGTAATGGGAAGGAGTTGGATACCACATCTCATGCTATGGGAAGGGCCTCGGTTTTGGTATTAAAAGCACTGAAATATCACATCTCATGCTAGAGGAAGGGTCTCAGGATTGGAATGGGAAGGAGTTGGATATCACAGCTCATGCTAGAGGAAGGGTCTCAGGATAGGAATGGGAAGGAGTTGGATATAATATCTCATGCTATAGGAAAGGTCTCAGGTTTGGAATGGGAAGGAGTTCGATATCACATCTCATGTTATAGGAAGGGTCTCAGGTTTGGTATTAGAAGCATTCAGATATCACATCTCATGCTATACGAAAGGTCTCAGGATTGGAATGGGAAGGAGTTGGACATCACATCTCATGCTATAGGAAGAGTCTCAGGTTTGGAATCGAAGGAGTTGGATATCACTTCTCATGCTATAGGAAGGGGCTCGGGTTCGGTATTAGAACCATTGAGATATCACATCTCATGCTATAGGAAGGGTCTCAGGGTTGAAATGGAAAGGAGTTGGATATCATATCTCATGCTACAGGAAGGGTCTCTGGTTTGGTATTAGAAGCATTGAGATATGACATCTCATGTTATAGAAAGGGTCTCAGCCTTGGAATGGGAAGGAGTTGGATATCACATCTCATGCTATAGGAAGGGTCTCAGGTTTGGAATGGGAAGGGGTTGGATATCACATCTCGTGCCAAAGGAAGGGTCTCATGGTTGGAATGGGAAGGAATTGGATATCATATCTCATGCTACAGGAAGGGTCTCTGGTTTGCAATGGGAAGGAGTTGGATATCACATCTCATGCTATAGGAAGGATCTCAGGTTTGGAATTGGAAGGAGTTGGATATCACATATCATGTTATAGGAAGGGTCTCAGGTTTGGTATTAGATGCATTGAGATATCACATCTCATGCTATAGGAAGGGTCTCAGGGTTGGAATGGGAACAAGTTGGATATCACATCTCATGCTACAAGAAGGGTATCAGGTTTGGAATGGGATGGAGTTGGCTATCACATTTCATGCTATAGGAAGGGTCTCAGGTTTGGTATTAGAAGCATTGAGATATCAAATCTCATGCTGTAGTAAGGGTCTCAGGTTTTGAATAGGAAGGAATTGGATATTACATCTCATGCTATAGGAAGGGTCTCAGGTTTGGTATTAGAAACTTTGAGATATCACATCTCATGCTATAGGAAGGGTCTCAGGATTGGAATGGGAAGGAGTTGGATTTCACATATCATGCTATAGGAAGAGTCTCAGGTTTGGTATTAGATGCATTGAGATATCACATCTCATGCTATTGGAAGGGTCTCAGGGTTGGAATGGGAACGAGTTGAATATCACATCTCATGCTATAGGAAGAGACTCAGGATTGGAATGGGAAGGAGTTGGATATTGCATCTCATGTTTTAGGAAGGGTCTCAGGTTGGAATGGGAAGGAGTTTGGTATCACATCTCATGTTATAGGAAGGGTCTCAGGTTTGGTATTAGAAGCATTGAGATATCACATCTCATGCTATAGAAAGGGTCTCAGGATTGGAATGGGAAGGAGTTGGATATCACATCTCATGCTACAAGAAGGGTATCAGGTTTGGAATGGGATGGAGTTGGCTATCACATTTCATGCTATAGGAAGGGTCTCAGGTTTGGTATTAGAAGCATTGAGATATGACATCTCATGTTATAGAAAGGGTCTCAGCCTTGGAATGGGAAGGAGTTGGATATCACATCTCATGCCATAGGAAGGGTCTCAGGTTTGGAATGGGACGGAGTTGGATATCACATCTCATGTTATAGGAATGGTCTCATGTTTGGTATTAGAAGCATTGAGATATCACATCTCATGCTATCGGAAGGGTCTCAGGATTGGAATGGGAAGGAGTTGGATGTCACATCTCATGCTATAGGAAGGGTCTCAGGTTTGGTATTAGAAGCATTGAGATATCACATCTCATGCTATATGATGGGTCTCAGGTTTGGAATGGGAAGGGGTTGGATATCACATCTTATGTTATAGGAAGGGTCTCAGGTTTGATATTAGAAGGATTGAGATATCACATCTCATGCTATAGGAAGGGTCTCAGGACTGGAATGAGAAGGAATCGGATACCAAATCTCATGGTACAGGATGTATCTCAGGTTAGGAATAGCAAGAAGTCAGATATCAAATCGCATGCTACAGGTAGGATCTCAGGTTTGCAATTGGAAGTAGTTGGATACCACATCTCATGCTATGGAATGGCCTCAGTTTTGGTATTAAAAGCACTGAGATATCACATCTCATGCTAGAGGAAGGGTCTCAGGATTGGAATGGGAAGGGTTTGGATATCACATCTCATGCTATAGGAAAGGTCTCAGGTTTGGAATGGGACGGAGTTCGATATCACATCTCATGCTATAGGAAGGGTCTCATGTTTGAAATGGGAAGGAGTTGGATATCACATCTCATGTTATAGGAAGGGTCTCCGGTTTGGTATTAGAAGCATTCAGATATCACATCTCATGCTATAGGAAGGGTCTCAGGATTGGAATGGGAAGGAGTTGGATATCACATCTCATGCTATAGGAAGGGGCTCGGGTTCGGTATTAGAACCATTGAGATATCACATCTCCTGCTATAGGAAGGGTCTCAGGGTTGAAATGGAAAGGAGTTGGATATCATATCTCATGCTACAGGAAGGGTCTCTGGTTTGGTATTAGAAGCATTGAGATATCACATCTCATGCTATATAAAGGGTCTCAGGATTGGAATGGGAAGGAGTTGGATATCACATCTCATGCTATGGGAAGAGTCTCAGGTTTGGAATCGAAGGAGTTGGATATCACTTCTCATGCTATAGGAAGGGGCTCGGGTTCGGTATTAGAACCATTGAGATATCACATCTCATGCTATAGGAAGGGTCTCAGGGTTGAAATGGAAAGGAGTTGGATATCATATCTCATGCTGTAGGAAGGGTCTCATGTCTGGAATGGGAAGGAGTTGGATATCACATCTCATGCTATAAGAAGGGTCTCAAGTTTGGAATGGGAAGGAGTTGGATATTACATCTCATGCTATAGGAAGGGTCTCCGGTTTGGAATGGGAAGGAGTTGGATATAACATCTCATTTTATAGGAAGGGTCTCAGGTTTGGTATTAGAGGCATTGAGATATCACATCACATGCTATAGGAAGGGTCTCAGGTTTGGAATGGGAAGGAATTGGATATCACATCTCATGCTATAGGAAGGGTCTCAGGTTTGGAATGGGAAGGGGTTGGATATCACATCTCGTGCTACATGAAGGGTCTCAGGGTTGGAATGGGAAGGAGTTGGATATCATATTTCATGCTACAGGAAGGGTCTCTGGTTTGCAATGGGAAGAAGTTGGATATCACATCTCATGCTATAGGAAGGGTCTCAGGTTTGGAATTAGAAGCATTGAGATATCACATCTCATGTTATAGGAAGGGTCTCAGGATTGGAATGGGAAGGAGTTGGATACCACATCTCATGCTATAGGAAGAGCCTCATGTTTGGAATGGGAAGGAGTTGGATATCACATCTCATGCTATAGGAAGGGTCTTAGGTTTGGTATTAGATGCATTAAGATATCACATCTCATGCTACTGGTAGGATCTCAGGTTTGTAATGGGAAGGAGTTGAATACCACATCTGATGCTATAGGAAGGGTCTCAGGTTTGGAATGGGAAGGAGTTGGATATCACATCTCATGTTAAAGGAAGGGTGTCAGGTTTGGTATTAGAAGCATTGAGATATCACAACTCATGCTATAGGAAGGGTCTCAGGTTTGGAATGGGAAGGGGTTGAATATCACATCTCATGCTATAGGAAGGGTCTCAGGTTTGAAATAGGAAAGAGTTGAATATCACATCTCATGCTATAGGAAGAGACTCAGGATCGGAATGGGAAGGAGTTGGATATCACATCTCATGCAACAGGAAGGGTCTCAGGTATGGAATGGGAAGGAGTTGGATATCACATCTCATGATAAAGGAAGGGTGTCAGGTTTGGTATTAGAAGCATTGAGATATTACATCTCATGCTATAGGAAGGGTCTCAGGATTGGAATGGGAAGGAGTTGGATATCACATCTCATGCTGTAGGAAGGGTCTCATGTTTGGAATGGGAAGGAGTTGGATATCACATCTCATGCTATAAGAAGGGTCTCAGGTTTGGAATGGGAAGGAGTTGGATATCACATCTCATATTATAGGAAGGGTCTCAGGTTTGGTATTAGAAGCATTGAGATATCACATCTCATGCTATAGGAAGGGTCTCAGGTTTTGAATTTGAAGGAATTGGATTTCACATCTTATGCTATAGGAAGGGTCTCAGGTTTGGAATGGGAAGGAGTTGGATATCACATCTCATGTTAAAGGAAGGTTCTCAGGTTTGGTATTAGAAGCATTGAGATATCACATCTCATGCTATAGGAAGGGTCTCAGGATTGGAATGGGAAGGAGTTGGATATCACATCTCATGCTGTAGGAAGGGTCTCATGTTTGGAATGGGAAGGAGTTGGATATCACATCTCATGCTATAAGAAGGGTCTCAGGTTTGGAATGGGAAGGAGTTGGATATCACATCTCATGCTATAGGAAGGGTCTCAGGTTTGGAATGGGAAGGAGTTGGATATCACATCTCATGTTATAGGAAGGGTCTCAGGTTTGGTATTAGAAGCATTGAGATATCACATCTCATGCTATAGGAAGGGTCTCAGGTTTGGAATGGGAAGGAATTGGATATCACATCGTATGCTATAAGAAGGGTCTCAGGTTTGGAATGGGAAGGAGTTGGATATCACATCTCATGCTATAGGAAGGGTCTCAGGTTTGGAATGGGAAGGAGTTGGATATCACATCTCATGTTATAGGAAGGGTCTCAGGTTTGGTATTAGAAGCATTGAGATATCACATCTCATGCTATAGGAAGGGTCTCAGGTTTTGAATTTGAAGGAATTGGATATCACATCTTATGCTATAGGAAGGGTCTCAGGTTTGGAATGGGAAGGAGTTGGATATCACATCTCATGTTAAAGGAAGGTTCTCAGGTTTGGTATTAGAAGCATTGAGATATCACATCTCATGCTATAGGAAGGGTCTCAGGATTGGAATGGGAAGGAGTTGGATATCACATCTCATGCTGTAGGAAGGGTCTCATGTTTGGAATGGGAAGGAGTTGGATATCACATCTCATGCTATAAGAAGGGTCTCAGGTTTGGAATGGGAAGGAGTTGGATATCACATCTCATGCTATAGGAAGGGTCTCAGGTTTGGAATGGGAAGGAGTTGGATATCACATCTCATGTTATAGGAAGGGTCTCAGGTTTGGTATTAGAAGCATTGAGATATCACATCTCATGCTATAGGAAGGGTCTCAGGTTTGGAATGGGAAGGAATTGGATATCACATCGTATGCTATAGGAAGGGTCTCAGGTTTGGAATGGGAAGGGGTTGGATATCACATCTCGTGCCAAAGGAAGGGTCTCATGGTTGGAATGGGAAGGAATTGGATATCATATCTCATGCTACAGGAAGGGTCTCTGGTTTGCAATGGGAAGGAGTTGGATATCACATCTCATGCTATAGGAAGGATCTCAGGTTTGGAATTGGAAGGAGTTGGATATCACATATCATGTTATAGGAAGGGTCTCAGGTTTGGTATTAGATGCATTGAGATATCACATCTCATGCTATAGGAAGGGTCTCAGGGTTGGAATGGGAACAAGTTGGATATCACATCTCATGCTACAAGAAGGGTCTCAGGTTTGGAATGGGATGGAGTTGGCTATCACATTTCATGCTATAGGAAGGGTCTCAGGTTTGGTATTAGAAGCATTGAGATATGACATCTCATGTTATAGAAAGGGTCTCAGCCTTGGAATGGGAAGGAGTTGGATATCACATCTCATGCTATAGGAAGGGTCTCAGGTTTGGAATGAGAAGGAGTTGGATATCACTTCTCATGCTATAGGAAGGGTCTCAGGTTTGGAATGGGACGGAGTTGGATATCACATCTCATGTTATAGGAATGTTCTCATGTTTGGTATTAGAAGCATTGAGATATCACATCTCATGCTATAGGAATGGTCTCAGGATTGGAATGGGAAGGAGTTGGATGTCACATCTCATGCTATCGGAAGGGTCTCAGGTTTGGTATTAGAAGCATTGAGATATCACATCTCATGCTATAGGAAGGGCCTCAGGACTGGAATGGGAAGGAGTTGGATATCACATCTCATGCTATAGGAAGGGTCTCTGGTTTGGTATTAGAAGCATTGAGATATCACATCTCATGCTATATGATGGGTCTCAGGTTTGGAATGGGAAGGGGTTGGATATCACATCTTATGTTATAGGAAGGGTCTCAGGTTTGATATTAGAAGGATTGAGATATCACATCTCATGCTATAGGAAGGGTCTCAGGACTGGAATGAGAAGGAATCGGATACCAAATCTCATGGTACAGGATGTATCTCAGGTTAGGAATAGCAAGAAGTCAGATATCAAATCGCATGCTACAGGTAGGATCTCAGGTTTGTAATGGGAAGTAGTTGGATACCACATCTCATGCTATGGAAGGGCCTCAGTTTTGGTATTGAAAGCACTGAGATATCACATCTCATGCTAGAGGAAGGGTCTCAGGATTGGAATGGGAAGGGTTTGGATATCACATCTCATGCTATAGGAAAGGTCTCAGGTTTGGAATGGGAAGGAGTTCGATATCACATCTCATGCTATAGGAAGGGTCTCATGTTTGAAATGGGAAGGAGTTGGATATCATATCTCATGTTATAGGAAGGGTCTCAGGTTTGGTATTAGAAGCATTCAGATATCACATCTCATGCTATAGGAAGGGTCTCAGGATTGGAATGGGAAGGAGTTGGATATCACATCTCATGCTATAGGAAGGGGCTCGGGTTCGGTATCAGAACCATTGAGATATCACATCTCATGCTATAGGAAGGGTCCCAGGTTTGGAATGGGAAGGAGTTGGATATCACATCTCATGTTATAGGAAGGGTCTCAGGTTTGGTATTAGAAGCATTGAGATATCACATCTCATGCTATAGGAAGGGTCTCAGGTTTGGAATGGGAAGGAATTGGATATCACATCGTATGCTATAAGAAGGGTCTCAGGTTTGGAATGGGAAGGAGTTGGATATCACATCTCATGCTATAGGAAGGGTCTCAGGTTTGGAATGGGAAGGAGTTGGATATCACATCTCATGTTATAGGAAGGGTCTCAGGTTTGGTATTAGAAGCATTGAGATATCACATCTCATGCTATAGGAAGGGTCTCAGGTTTTGAATTTGAAGGAATTGGATATCACATCTTATGCTATAGGAAGGGTGTCAGGTTTGGAATGGGAAGGAGTTGGATATCACATCTCATGTTAAAGGAAGGTTCTCAGGTTTGGTATTAGAAGCATTGAGATATCACATCTCATGCTATAGGAAGGGTCTCAGGATTGGAATGGGAAGGAGTTGGATATCACATCTCATGCTGTAGGAAGGGTCTCTGGTTTGCAATGGGAAGGAGTTTGATATCACATCTCATGCTATCGGAAGGATCTCAGGTTTGGAATTGGAAGGAGTTGGATATCACATCTCATGTTATAGGAAGGGTCTCAGGTTTGGTATTAGAAGCATTGAGATATCACATCTCATGCTATAGGAAGGGCCTCAGGATTGGAATGGGAAGGAGTGGGATATCACACATCATGCTATAGGAAGAGTCTCAGGTTTCGTATTAGATGCATTGAGATATCACATCTCATGCTGTTGGAAGGGTCTCAGGGTTGGAATGGGAACGAGTTGAATATCACATCTCATGCTATAGGAAGAGACTCAGGATCGGAATGGGAAGGAGTTGAATATTGCATCTCATGCTTTAGGAAGGGTCTCAGGTTTGGAATGGGAAGGAGTTGGGTATAACATCTCATGCTAGAGGAAGGGTCTCAGGATAGGAATGGGAAGGAGTTGGATATAATATCTCATGCTATAGGAAAGGTCTCAGGTTTGGAATGGGAAGGAGTTCGATATCACATCTCATGTTATAGGAAGGGTCTCAGGTTTGGTATTAGAAGCATTCAGATATCACATCTAATGCTATACGAAGGGTCTCACGATTGGAATGGAAAGGAGTTGGATATCACATCTCATGCTATGGGAACAGTCTCAGGTTTGGAATCGAAGGAGTTGGATATCACTTCTCATGCTATAGGAAGGGGCTCAGGTTCGGTATTAGAACCATTGAGATATCACATCTCATGCTATAGGAAGGGTCTCAGGGTTGAAATGGAAAGGAGTTGGATATCATATCTCATGCTACAGGAAGGGTCTCTGGTTTGGTATTAGAAGCATTGAGATATCACATCTCATGCTATAGAAAGGGTCTCATGTCTGGAATGGGAAGGAGTTGGATATCACATCTCATGCTGTAGGAAGCGTCTCATGTTTGGAATGGGAAGGAGTTGGATATCACATCTCATGCTATAAAAGAAGGGTCTCAGGTTTGGAATGGGAAGGAGGTGGATATCACATCTCATGCTATAGGAAGGGTCTCAGGTTTGGAATGGGAAGGAGTTGGATATCACATCTCATGTTATAGGAAGGGTCTCAGGTTTGGTATTAGAAGCATTGAGATATCACATCTCATGCTATAGGAAGGGTCTCAGGTTTGGAATGGGAAGGAATTGGATATCACATTGTATGCTATAAGAAGGGTCTCAGGTTTGGAATGGGAAGGAGTTGGATATCACATCTCATGCTATAGGAAGGGTCTCAGGTTTGGAATGGGAAGGTGTTGGATATCACATCTCATGTTATAGGAAGGGTCTCAGGTTTGGTATTAGAAGCATTGAGAAATCACATCTCATGCTATAGGAAGGGTCTCAGGTTTTGAAATTGAAGGAATTGGATATCAAATCTTATGCTATAGGAAGGGTGTCAGGTTTGGAATGGGAAGGAGTTGGATATCACATCTCATGTTAAAGGAAGGTTCTCAGGTTTGGTATTGGAAGCATTGAGATATCACATCTCATGCTATAGGAAGGGTCTCAGGATTAGAATGGGAAGGAGTTGGATATCACATCTCATGCTGTAGGAAGGGTCTCATGTTTGGAATGGGAAGGAGTTGGATATCACATCTCATGCTATAAGAAGGGTCTCAGGTTTGGAATGGGAAGGAGTTGGATATCACATCTCATGCTATAGGAAGGGTCTCAGGTTTGGAATGGGAAGGAGTTGGATATCACATCTCATGTTATAGGAAGGGTCTCAGGTTTGGTATTAGAAGCATTGAGATATCACATCTCATGCTATAGGAAGGGTCTCAGGTTTGGAATGGGAAGGAATTGGATATCACATCGTATGCTATAGGAAGGGTCTCAGGTTTGATATGGGAAGGGGTTGGATATCACATCTCGTGCCAAAGGAAGGGTCTCATGGTTGGAATGGGAAGGAATTGGATATCATATCTCATGCTACAGGAAGGGTCTCTGGTTTGCAATGGGAAGGAGTTGGATATCACATCTCATGCTATAGGAAGGATCTCAGGTTTGGAATTGGAAGGAGTTGGATATCACATATCATGTTATAGGAAGGGTCTCAGGTTTGGTATTAGATGCATTGAGATATCACATCTCATGCTATAGGAAGGGTCTCAGGGTTGGAATGGGAATGAGTTGGATATCACATCTCATGCTACAAGAAGGGTATCAGGTTTGGAATGGGATGGAGTTGGCTATCACATTTCATGCTATAGGAAGGGTCTCAGGTTTGGTATTAGAAGCATTGAGATATCAAATCTCATGCTGTAGTAAGGGTCTCAGGTTTTGAATAGGAAGGAATTGGATATTACATCTCATGCTATAGGAAGGGTCTCAGGTTTGGTATTAGAAACTTTGAGATATCACATCTCATGCTATAGGAAGGGTCTCAGGATTGGAATGGGAAGGAGTTGGATATCACATATCATGCTATAGGAAGAGTCTCAGGTTTGGTATTAGATGCATTGAGATATCACATCTCATGCTATTGGAAGGGTCTCAGGGTTGGAATGGGAACGAGTTGAATATCACATCTCATGCTATAGGAAGAGACTCAGGATTGGAATGGGAAGGAGTTGGATATTGCATCTCATGTTTTAGGAAGGGTCTCAGGTTGGAATGGGAAGGAGTTTGGTATCACATCTCATGTTATAGGAAGGGTCTCAGGTTTGGTATTAGAAGCATTGAGATATCACATCTCATGCTATAGAAAGGGTCTCAGGATTGGAATGGGAAGGAGTTGGATATCACATCTCATGCTACAAGAAGGGTATCAGGTTTGGAATGGGATGGAGTTGGCTATCACATTTCATGCTATAAGAAGTGTCTCAGGTTTGGTATTAGAAGCATTGAGATATGACATCTCATGTTATAGAAAGGGTCTCAGCCTTGGAATGGGAAGGAGTTGGATATCACATCTCATGCTATAGGAAGGGTCTCAGGTTTGGAATGAGAAGGAGTTGGATATCACTTCTCATGCTATAGGAAGGGTCTCAGGTTTGGAATGGGACGGAGTTGGATATCACATCTCATGTTATAGGAATGGTCTCATGTTTGGTATTAGAAGCATTGAGATATCACATCTCATGCTATAGGAAGGGTCTCAGGATTGGAATGGGAAGGAGTTGGATGTCACATCTCATGCTATAGGAAGGGTCTCAGGTTTGGTATTAGAAGCATTGAGATATCACATCTCATGCTATATGATGGGTCTCAGGTTTGGAATGGGAAGGGGTTGGATATCACATCTCATGCTATAGGAAGGGTCTCAGGATTGGAATGGGAAGGAGTTGGATATCACATATCATGCTATAGGAAGAGTCTCAGGTTTGGTATTAGATGCATTGAGATATCACATCTCATGCTATTGGAAGGGTCTCAGGGTTGGAATGGGAACGAGTTGAATATCACATCTCATGCTATAGGAAGAGACTCAGGATTGGAATGGGAAGGAGTTGGATATTGCATCTCATGTTTTAGGAAGGGTCTCAGGTTGGAATGGGAAGGAGTTTGGTATCACATCTCATGTTATAGGAAGGGTCTCAGGTTTGGTATTAGAAGCATTGAGATATCACATCTCATGCTATAGAAAGGGTCTCAGGATTGGAATGGGAAGGAGTTGGATATCACATCTCATGCTACAAGAAGGGTATCAGGTTTGGAATGGGATGGAGTTGGCTATCACATTTCATGCTATAGGAAGTGTCTCAGGTTTGGTATTAGAAGCATTGAGATATGACATCTCATGTTATAGAAAGGGTCTCAGCCTTGGAATGGGAAGGAGTTGGATATCACATCTCATGCCATAGGAAGGGTCTCAGGTTTGGAATGAGAAGGAGTTGGATATCACTTCTCATGCTATAGGAAGGGTCTCAGGTTTGGAATGGGACGGAGTTGGATATCACATCTCATGTTATAGGAATGGTCTCATGTTTGGTATTAGAAGCATTGAGATATCACATCTCATGCTATAGGAAGGGTCTCAGGATTGGAATGGGAAGGAGTTGGATGTCACATCTCATGCTATAGGAAGGGTCTCAGGTTTGGTATTAGAAGCATTGAGATATCACATCTCATGCTATATGATGGGTCTCAGGTTTGGAATGGGAAGGGGTTGGATATCACATCTTATGTTATAGGAAGGGTCTCAGGTTTGATATTAGAAGGATTGAGATATCACATCTCATGCTGTAGGAAGGGTCTCAGGACTGGAATGAGAAGGAATCGGATACCAAATCTCATGGTACAGGATGTATCTCAGGTTAGGAATAGCAAGAAGTCAGATATCAAATCGCATGCTACAGGTAGGATCTCAGGTTTGCAATGGGAAGTAGTTGGATACCACATCTCATGCTATGGAAGGGCCTCAGTTTTGGTATTAAAAGCACTGAGATATCACATCTCATGCTAGAGGAAGGGTCTCAGGATTGGAATGGGAAGGGTTTGGATATCCCATCTCATGCTATAGGAAAGGTCTCAGGTTTGGAATGGGAAGGAGTTCGATATCACATCTCATGCTATAGGAAGGGTCTCATGTTTGAAATGGGAAGGAGTTGGATATCACATCTCATGTTATAGGAAGGGTCTCCGGTTTGGTATTAGAAGCATTCAGATATCACATCTCATGCTATAGGAAGGGTCTCAGGATTGGAATGGGAAGGAGTTGGATATCACATCTCATGCTATAGGAAGGGGCTCGGGTTCGGTATTAGAACCATTGAGATATCACATCTCCTGCTATAGGAAGGGTCTCAGGGTTGAAATGGAAAGGAGTTGGATATCATATCTCATGCTACAGGAAGGGTCTCTGGTTTGGTATTAGAAGCATTGAGATATCACATCTCATGCTATATAAAGGGTCTCAGGATTGGAATGGGAAGGAGTTGGATATCACATCTCATGCTGTAGGAAGGGTCTCATGTCTGGAATGGGAAGGAGTTGGATATCACATCTCATGCTATAAGAAGGGTCTCAGGTTTGGAATGGGAAGGAGTTGGATATCACATCTCATGTTATAGGAAGGGTCTCAGGTTTGGTATTAGAAGCATTGAGATATCAAATCTCATGCTGTAGTAATGGTCTCAGGTTTTGAATAGGAAGGAATTGGATATTACATCTCATGCTATAGGAAGGGTCTCAGGTTTGGTATTAGAAACTTTGAGATATCACATCTCATGCTATAGGAAGGGTCTCAGGATTGGAATGGGAAGGAGTTGGATATCACATATCATGCTATAGGAAGAGTCTCAGGTTTGGTATTAGATGCATTGAGATATCACATCTCATGCTATTGGAAGGGTCTCAGGGTTGGAATGGGAACGAGTTGAATATCACATCTCATGCTATAGGAAGAGACTCAGAATTGGAATGGGAAGGAGTTGGATATTGCATCTCATGTTTTAGGAAGGGTCTCAGGTTGGAATGGGAAGGAGTTTGGTATCACATCTCATGTTATAGGAAGGGTCTCAGGTTTGGTATTAGAAGCATTGAGATATCACATCTCATGCTATAGAAAGGGTCTCAGGATTGGAATGGGAAGGAGTTGGATATCACATCTCATGCTGTGGGAAGGGTCTCATGTCTGGAATTGGAAGGAGTTGGATATCACATCTCATGCTACATGAAGGGTCTCTGGTTTGCAATGGGAAGGAGTCAGATATCAAATCCCATGCTACAGGTAGGATCTCAGGTTTGTAATGGGAAGGAGTTGGATACCACATCTCATGCTATGGGAAGGGCCTCGGTTTTGGTATTAAAAGCACTGAAATATCACATCTCATGCTAGAGGAAGGGTCTCAGGATTGGAATGGGAAGGAGTTGGCTATCACAGCTCATGCTAGAGGAAGGGTCTCAGGATAGGAATGGGAAGGAGTTGGATATAATATCTCATGCTATAGGAAAGGTCTCAGGTTTGGAATGGGAAGGAGTTCGATATCACATCTCATGTTATAGGAAGGGTCTCAGGTTTGGTATTAGAAGCATTCAGATATCACATCTCATGCTATACGAAAGGTCTCAGGATTGGAATGGGAAGGAGTTGGACATCACATCTCATGCTATAGGAAGAGTCTCAGGTTTGGAATCGAAGGAGTTGGATATCACTTCTCATGCTATAGGAAGGGGCTCGGGTTCGGTATTAGAACCATTGAGATATCACATCTCATGCTATAGGAAGGGTCTCAGGGTTGAAATGGAAAGGAGTTGGATATCATATCTCATGCTACAGGAAGGGTCTCTGGTTTGGTATTAGAAGCATTGAGATATGACATCTCATGTTATAGAAAGGGTCTCAGCCTTGGAATGGGAAGGAGTTGGATATCACATCTCATGCTATAGGAAGGGTCTCAGGTTTGGAATGGGAAGGGGTTGGATATCACATCTCGTGCCAAAGGAAGGGTCTCATGGTTGGAATGGGAAGGAATTGGATATCATATCTCATGCTACAGGAAGGGTCTCTGGTTTGCAATGGGAAGGAGTTGGATATCACATCTCATGCTATAGGAAGGATCTCAGGTTTGGAATTGGAAGGAGTTGGATATCACATATCATGTTATAGGAAGGGTCTCAGGTTTGGTATTAGATGCATTGAGATATCACATCTCATGCTATAGGAAGGGTCTCAGGGTTGGAATGGGAACAAGTTGGATATCACACCTCATGCTACAAGAAGGGTATCAGGTTTGGAATGGGATGGAGTTGGCTATCACATTTCATGCTATAGGAAGGGTCTCAGGTTTGGTATTAGAAGCATTGAGATATCAAATCTCATGCTGTAGTAAGGGTCTCAGGTTTTGAATAGGAAGGAATTGGATATTACATCTCATGCTATAGGAAGGGTCTCAGGTTTGGTATTAGAAACTTTGAGATATCACATCTCATGCTATAGGAAGGGTCTCAGGATTGGAATGGGAAGGAGTTGGATATCACATATCATGCTATAGGAAGAGTCTCAGGTTTGGTATTAGATGCATTGAGATATCACATCTCATGCTATTGGAAGGGTCTCAGGGTTGGAATGGGAACGAGTTGAATATCACATCTCATGCTATAGGAAGAGACTCAGGATTGGAATGGGAAGGAGTTGGATATTGCATCTCATGTTTTAGGAAGGGTCTCAGGTTGGAATGGGAAGGAGTTTGGTATCACATCTCATGTTATAGGAAGGGTCTCAGGTTTGGTATTAGAAGCATTGAGATATCACATCTCATGCTATAGAAAGGGTCTCAGGATTGGAATGGGAAGGAGTTGGATATCACATCTCATGCTACAAGAAGGGTATCAGGTTTGGAATGGGATGGAGTTGGCTATCACATTTCATGCTATAGGAAGGGTCTCAGGTTTGGTATTAGAAGCATTGAGATATGACATCTCATGTTATAGAAAGGGTCTCAGCCTTGGAATGGGAAGGAGTTGGATATCACATCTCATGCCATAGGAAGGGTCTCAGGTTTGGAATGGGACGGAGTTGGATATCACATCTCATGTTATAGGAATGGTCTCATGTTTGGTATTAGAAGCATTGAGATATCACATCTCATGCTATCGGAAGGGTCTCAGGATTGGAATGGGAAGGAGTTGGATGTCACATCTCATGCTATAGGAAGGGTCTCAGGTTTGGTATTAGAAGCATTGAGATATCACATCTCATGCTATATGATGGGTCTCAGGTTTGGAATGGGAAGGGGTTGGTTATCACATCTTATGTTATAGGAAGGGTCTCAGGTTTGATATTAGAAGGATTGAGATATCACATCTCATGCTATAGGAAGGGTCTCAGGACTGGAATGAGAAGGAATCGGATACCAAATCTCATGGTACAGGATGTATCTCAGGTTAGGAATAGCAAGAAGTCAGATATCAAATCGCATGCTACAGGTAGGATCTCAGGTTTGCAATGGGAAGTAGTTGGATACCACATCTCATGCTATGGAAGGGCCTCAGTTTTGGTATTAAAAGCACTGAGATATCACATCTCATGCTAGAGGAAGGGTCTCAGGATTGGAATGGGAAGGGTTTGGATATCACATCTCATGCTATAGGAAAGGTCTCAGGTTTGGAATGGGAAGGAGTTCGATATCACATCTCATGCTATAGGAAGGGTCTCATGTTTGAAATGGGAAGGAGTTGGATATCACATCTCATGTTATAGGAAGGGTCTCCGGTTTGGTATTAGAAGCATTCAGATATCACATCTCATGCTATAGGAAGGGTCTCAGGATTGGAATGGGAAGGAGTTGGATATCACATCTCATGCTATAGGAAGGGGCTCGGGTTCGGTATTAGAACCATTGAGATATCACATCTCCTGCTATAGGAAGGGTCTCAGGGTTGAAATGGAAAGGAGTTGGATATCATATCTCATGCTACAGGAAGGGTCTCTGGTTTGGTATTAGAAGCATTGAGATATCACATCTCATGCTATATAAAGGGTCTCAGGTTTGGAATGGGAAGGAGTTGGATATCACATCTCATGCTGTAGGAAGGGTCTCATGTCTGGAATTGGAAGGAGTTGGATATCTCATCTCATGCTATAAGAAGGGTCTCAGGTTTGGAATGGGAAGGAGTTGGATATCACATCTCATGTTATAGGAAGGGTCTCAGGTTTGGTATTAGAAGCATTGAGATATCAAATCTCATGCTGTAGTAATGGTCTCAGGTTTTGAATAGGAAGGAATTGGATATTACATCTCATGCTATAGGAAGGGTCTCAGGTTTGGTATTAGAAACTTTGAGATATCACATCTCATGCTATAGGAAGGGTCTCAGGATTGGAATGGGAAGGAGTTGGATATCACATATCATGCTATAGGAAGAGTCTCAGGTTTGGTATTAGATGCATTGAGATATCACATCTCATGCTATTGGAAGGGTCTCAGGGTTGGAATGGGAACGAGTTGAATATCACATCTCATGCTATAGGAAGAGACTCAGAATTGGAATGGGAAGGAGTTGGATATTGCATCTCATGTTTTAGGAAGGGTCTCAGGTTGGAATGGGAAGGAGTTTGGTATCACATCTCATGTTATAGGAAGGGTCTCAGGTTTGGTATTAGAAGCATTGAGATATCACATCTCATGCTATAGAAAGGGTCTCAGGATTGGAATGGGAAGGGTTTGGATATCACATCTCATGCTATAGGAAAGGTCTCAGGTTTGGAATGGGAAGGAGTTCGATATCACATCTCATGCTATAGGAAGGGTCTCATGTTTGAAATGGGAAGGAGTTGGATATCACATCTCATGTTATAGGAAGGGTCTCCGGTTTGGTATTAGAAGCATTCAGATATCACATCTCATGCTATAGGAAGGGTCTCAGGATTGGAATGGGAAGGAGTTGGATATCACATCTCATGCTATAGGAAGGGGCTCGGGTTCGGTATTAGAACCATTGAGATATCACATCTCCTGCTATAGGAAGGGTCTCAGGGTTGAAATGGAAAGGAGTTGGATATCATATCTCATGCTACAGGAAGGGTCTCTGGTTTGGTATTAGAAGCATTGAGATATCACATCTCATGCTATATAAAGGGTCTCAGGATTGGAATGGGAAGGGGTTGGATATCACATCTCATGCTGTAGGAAGGGTCTCATGTCTGGAATTGGAAGGAGTTGGATATCAGATCTCATGCTATAAGAAGGGTCTCAGGTTTGGAATGGGAAGGAGTTGGATATCACATCTCATGTTATAGGAAGGGTCTCAGGTTTGGTATTAGAAGCATTGAGATATCAAATCTCATGCTGTAGTAATGGTCTCAGGTTTTGAATAGGAAGGAATTGGATATTACATCTCATGCTATAGGAAGGGTCTCAGGTTTGGTATTAGAAACTTTGAGATATCACATCTCATGCTATAGGAAGGGTCTCAGGATTGGAATGGGAAGGAGTTGGATATCAGATCTCATGCTATAAGAAGGGTCTCAGGTTTGGAATGGGAAGGAGTTGGATATCACATCTCATGTTATAGGAAGGGTCTCAGGTTTGGTATTAGAAGCATTGAGATATCAAATCTCATGCTGTAGTAATGGTCTCAGGTTTTGAATAGGAAGGATTTGGATATTACATCTCATGCTATAGGAAGGGTCTCAGGTTTGGTATTAGAAACTTTGAGATATCACATCTCATGCTATAGGAAGAGTCTCAGGTTTGGTATTAGATGCATTGAGATATCACATCTCATGCTATTGGAAGGGTCTCAGGGTTGGAATGGGAACGAGTTGAATATCACATCTCATGCTATAGGAAGAGACTCAGAATTGGAATGGGAAGGAGTTGGATATTGCATCTCATGTTTTAGGAAGGGTCTCAGGTTGGAATGGGAAGGAGTTTGGTATCACATCTCATGTTATAGGAAGGGTCTCAGGTTTGGTATTAGAAGCATTGAGATATCACATCTCATGCTACATGAAGGGTCTCTGGTTTGCAATGGGAAGGAGTCAGATATCAAATCCCATGCTACAGGTAGGATCTCAGGTTTGTAATGGGAAGGAGTTGGATACCACATCTCATGCTATGGGAAGGGCCTCGGTTTTGGTATTAAAAGCACTGAAATATCACATCTCATGCTAGAGGAAGGGTCTCAGGATTGGAATGGGAAGGAGTTGGATATCACAGCTCATGCTAGAGGAAGGGTCTCAGGATAGGAATGGGAAGGAGTTGGATATAATATCTCATGCTATAGGAAAGGTCTCAGGTTTGGAATGGGAAGGAGTTCGATATCACATCTCATGTTATAGGAAGGGTCTCAGGTTTGGTATTAGAAGCATTCAGATATCACATCTCATGCTATACGAAAGGTCTCAGGATTGGAATGGGAAGGAGTTGGATATCACATCTCATGCTATAGGAAGAGTCTCAGGTTTGGAATCGAAGGAGTTGGATATCACTTCTGATGCTATAGGACGGGGCTCGGGTTCGGTATTAGAACCATTGAGATATCACATCTCATGCTATAGGAAGGGTCTCAGGGTTGAAATGGAAAGGAGTTGGATATCATATCTCATGCTACAGGAATGGTCTCTGGTTTGGTATTAGAAGCATTGAGATATGACATCTCATGTTATAGAAAGGGTCTCAGCCTTGGAATGGGAAGGAGTTGGATATCACATCTCATGCTATAGGAAGGGTCTCAGGTTTGGAATGAGAAGGAGTTGGATATCACTTCTCATGCTATAGGAAGGGTCTCAGGTTTGGAATGGGACGGAGTTGGATATCACATCTCATGTTATAGGAATGGTCTCATGTTTGGTATTAGAAGCATTGAGATATCACATCTCATGCTATAGGAATGGTCTCAGGATTGGAATGGGAAGGAGTTGGATGTCACATCTCATGCTATCGGAAGGGTCTCAGGTTTGGTATTAGAAGCATTGAGATATCACATCTCATGCTATAGGAAGGGCCTCAGGATTGGAATGGGAAGGAGTTGGATATCACATCTCATGCTATAGGAAGGGTCTCTGGTTTGGTATTAGAAGCATTGAGATATCACATCTCATGCTATATGATGGGTCTCAGGTTTGGAATGGGAAGGGGTTGGATATCACATCTTATGTTATAGGAAGGGTCTCAGGTTTGATATTAGAAGGATTGAGATATCACATCTCATGCTATAGGAAGGGTCTCAGGACTGGAATGAGAAGGAATCGGATACCAAATCTCATGGTACAGGATGTATCTCAGGTTAGGAATAGCAAGAAGTCAGATATCAAATCGCATGCTACAGGTAGGATCTCAGGTTTGTAATGGGAAGTAGTTGGATACCACATCTCATGCTATGGAAGGGCCTCAGTTTTGGTATTAAAAGCACTGAGATATCACATCTCATGCTAGAGGAAGGGTCTCAGGATTGGAATGGGAAGGGTTTGGATATCACATCTCATGCTATAGGAAAGGTCTCAGGTTTGGAATGGGAAGGAGTTCGATATCACATCTCATGCTATAGGAAGGGTCTCAGGATTGGAATGGGAAGGAGTTGGATATCACATCTCATGCTATAGGAAGGGGCTCGGGTTCGGTATCAGAACCATTGAGATATCACATCTCATGCTATAGGAAGGGTCCCAGGTTTGGAATGGGAAGGAGTTGGATATCACATCTCATGTTATAGGAAGGGTCTCAGGTTTGGTATTAGAAGCATTGAGATATCACATCTCATGCTATAGGAAGGGTCTCAGGTTTGGAATGGGAAGGAATTGGATATCACATCGTATGCTATAAGAAGGGTCTCAGGTTTGGAATGGGAAGGAGTTGGATATCACATCTCATGCTATAGGAAGGGTCTCAGGTTTGGAATGGGAAGGAGTTGGATATCACATCTCATGTTATAGGAAGGGTCTCAGGTTTGGTATTAGAAGCATTGAGATATCACATCTCATGCTATAGGAAGGGTCTCAGGTTTTGAATTTGAAGGAATTGGATATCACATCTTATGCTATAGGAAGGGTGTCAGGTTTGGAATGGGAAGGAGTTGGATATCACATCTCATGTTAAAGGAAGGTTCTCAGGTTTGGTATTAGAAGCATTGAGATATCACATCTCATGCTATAGGAAGGGTCTCAGGGTTGGAATGGGAAGGAGTTGGATATCACATCTCATGCTGTAGGAAGGGTCTCTGGTTTGCAATGGGAAGGAGTTGGATATCACATCTCATGCTATCGGAAGGATCTCATGTTTGGAATTGGAAGGAGTTGGATATCACATCTCATGTTATAGGAAGGGTCTCAGGTTTGGTATTAGAAGCATTGAGATATCACATCTCATGCTATAGGAAGGGTCTCAGGATTGGAATGGGAAGGAGTTGGAAATCACACATCATGCTATAGGAAGAGTCTCAGGTCTGGTATTAGATGCATTGAGATATCACATCTCATGCTGTTGGAAGGGTCTCAGGGTTGGAATGGGAACGAGTTGAATATCACATCTCATGCTATAGGAAGAGACTCAGGATCGGAATGGGAAGGAGTTGAATATTGCATCTCATGCTTTAGGAAGGGTCTCAGGTTTGGAATGGGAAGGAGTTGGGTATAACATCTCATGCTAGAGGAAGGGTCTCAGGATAGGAATGGGAAGGAGTTGGATATAATATCTCATGCTATAGGAAAGGTCTCAGGTTTGGAATGGGAAGGAGTTCGATATCACATCTCATGTTATAGGAAGGGTCTCAGGTTTGGTATTAGAAGCATTCAGATATCACATCTAATGCTATACGAAGGGTCTCACGATTGGAATGGAAAGGGGTTGGATATCACATCTCATGCTATAGGAACAGTCTCAGGTTTGGAATCGAAGGAGTTGGATATCACTTCTCATGCTATAGGAAGGGGCTCGGGTTCGGTATTAGAACCATTGAGATATCACATCTCATGCTATAGGAAGGGTCTCAGGGTTGAAATGGAAAGGAGTTGGATATCATATCTCATGCTACAGGAAGGGTCTCTGGTTTGGTATTAGAAGCATTGAGATATCACATCTCATGCTATAGAAAGGGTCTCATGTCTGGAATGGGAAGGAGTTGGATATCACATCTCATGCTGTAGGAAGGGTCTCATGTTTGGAATGGGAAGGAGTTGGATATCACATCTCATGCTAAAAGAAGGGTCTCAGGTTTGGAATGGGAAGGAGTTGAATATCACATCTCATGCTATAGGAAGGGTCTCAGTTTTGGAATGGGAAGGAGTTGGATATCACATCTCATGTTATAGGAAGGGTCTCAGGTTTGGTATTAGAAGCATTGAGATATCACATCTCATGCTATAGGAAGGGTCTCAGGTTTGGAATGGGAAGGAATTGGATATCACATCTTATGCTATAGGAAGGGTGTCAGGTTTGGAATGGGAAGGAGTTGGATATCACATCTCATGTTAAAGGAAGGTTCTCAGGTTTGGTATTGGAAGCATTGAGATATCACATCTCATGCTATAGGAAGGGTCTCAGGATTGGAATGGGAAGGAGTTGGATATCACATCTCATGCTGTAGGAAGGGTCTCATGTTTGGAATGGGAAGGAGTTGGATATCACATCTCATGCTATAAGAAGGGTCTCAGGTTTGGAATGGGAAGGAGTTGGATATCACATCTCATGCTATAGGAAGGGTCTCAGGTTTGGAATGGGAAGGAGTTGGATATCACATCTCATGTTATAGGAAGGGTCTCAGGTTTGGTATTAGAAGCATTGAGATATCACATCTCATGCTATAGGAAGGGTCTCAGGTTTGGAATGGGAAGGAATTGGATATCACATCGTATGCTATAGGAAGGGTCTCAGGTTTGGAATGGGAAGGGGTTGGATATCACATCTCGTGCCAAAGGAAGGGTCTCATGGTTGGAATGGGAAGGAATTGGATATCATATCTCATGCTACAGGAAGGGTCTCTGGTTTGCAATGGGAAGGAGTTGGATATCACATCTCATGCTATAGGAAGGATCTCAGGTTTGGAATTGGAAGGAGTTGGATATCACATATCATGTTATAGGAAGGGTCTCAGGTTTGGTATTAGATGCATTGAGATATCACATCTCATGCTATAGGAAGGGTCTGTCTCAGGGTTGGAATGGGAACGAGTTGGATATCACATCTCAAGCTACAAGAAGGGTATCAGGTTTGGAATGGGATGGAGTTGGCTATCACATTTCATGCTATAGGAAGGGTCTCAGGTTTGGTATTAGAAGCATTGAGATATCAAATCTCATGCTGTAGTAAGGGTCTCAGGTTTTGAATAGGAAGGAATTGGATATTACATCTCATGCTATAGGAAGGGTCTCAGGTTTGGTATTAGAAACTTTGAGATGTCACATCTCATGCTATAGGAAGGGTCTCAGGATTGGAATGGGAAGGAGTTGGATATCACATATCATGCTATAGGAAGAGTCTCAGGTTTGGTATTAGATGCATTGAGATATCACATCTCATGCTATTGGAAGGGTCTCAGGGTTGGAATGGGAACGAGTTGAATATCACATCTCATGCTATAGGAAGAGACTCAGGATTGGAATGGGAAGGAGTTGGATATTGCATCTCATGTTTTAGGAAGGGTCTCAGGTTGGAATGGGAAGGAGTTTGGTATCACATCTCATGTTATAGGAAGGGTCTCAGGTTTGGTATTAGAAGCATTGAGATATCACATCTCATGCTATAGAAAGGGTCTCAGGATTGGAATGGGAAGGAGTTGGATATCACATCTCATGCTACAAGAAGGGTATCAGGTTTGGAATGGGATGGAGTTGGCTATCACATTTCATGCTATAGGAAGGGTCTCAGGTTTGGTATTAGAAGCATTGAGATATGACATCTCATGTTATAGAAAGGGTCTCAGCCTTGGAATGGGAAGGAGTTGGATATCACATCTCATGCTATAGGAAGGGTCTCAGGTTTGGAATGAGAAGGAGTTGGATATCACTTCTCATGCTATAGGAAGGGTCTCAGGTTTGGAATGGGACGGAGTTGGATATCACATCTCATGTTATAGGAATGGTCTCATGTTTGGTATTAGAAGCATTGAGATATCACATCTCATGCTATAGGAAGGGTCTCAGGATTGGAATGGGAAGGAGTTGGATGTCACATCTCATGCTATAGGAAGGGTCTCAGGTTTGGTATTAGAAGCATTGAGATATCACATCTCATGCTATATGATGGGTCTCAGGTTTGGAATGGGAAGGGGTT